>NW_026292681.1:0-54125 GCF_023091745.1 Budorcas taxicolor | reverse complement strand
CATCGCACAGCCTGCTCCTTCCCGGGCAGCAAGCTAGCAGCGAGGCAAGCCCGGGCAAGTCTCGCCCAGGGCGGAGCAGCCTCGCGCAAGGCACTTGACTAGATCCGGCCTCTGAGCAGAGCTGGAGCTCTGCCGTCCTGGAGGCACACTCGGCTCGGCCCAAGCAGGGATTGCAGCTGCACGCGGCTTGGCTCCCTCGACTCTTCCCAAGGAGGCTCGCTTCCAAGCGGACCGTGCACTTGGCTTCCAGGCAGGGACGCCCCGCGCCTCCTGCAGGTCTTGGCACAGGGGCTGCTTCCCCTGAGCGGAGGCTGTGGGCGGCAGCCCAGACACGCAGGGGCAGGCCCCAACCACCTGCCCACGTCTCTGCTGGTGGGGAGAGCACTAGGGAAATGACGTCTGTCAGGCACCTTCTGGGCGCTCACGGAGTCAGCCTCCGGGTGTGTGGGGCTGCAGACCACAGCCGGGGGCCCTGGGAAGCCTGGTGCTCTCCGTGCTGTGCTGAGTCTGGGCGGCCAAGCGACCGCTGGAGGAGCCCTGCACTTGCCATTCCCTTCCCTATGACAGAGCTCTCACGGCTGGAGGGCTTGGCAGCGTGCACCCCACCGGCCCCTAAGCCCTCCGCAAGGACGCCTGGGGACTAGGTGCAAAGGCAAGGCAGGAGTGGAGCTGAGGCCAGGAAGGCGCCAGGAGCGTCTGCCTGTCTGGCGCAGCCTGCTCCTTCCCGGGCAGGAAGCCTAGCAGCGAGGCAAGTCTGGGCAAGGCTCGCCCAGGGCAGAGCAGCCTCACGCCAGCAACTCTGCCAGATCGGGCCTCTGAGCAGAGCTGGAGCTCTGCCGTACTGGAGGCTCACTGGGCTCCGCCCAAGGAGTGAGTGCAGACGCACGCAGCTGGGCTGCCTCCTCTTCTCCCGAGGAGGCTCGCTTCCCGCCTGCTGTGCACTAGGCTTCCAGGCGGGGGCGCCCCGCGCCCCCTACAGGTCTTGGCTCAGGGGCTGCTTCCCTGGAGCTGGGGCTGCCGGCGGGAGCCCAGACACGCAGGGGCAGGCCCCACCACCTGCACACGTCTCTGCTGGGGAGCAGAGCGCTAGGGACATGACGTCTGTCAGGCACCTTCTGGGCGCCCACGGAGTCAGCCTCCGGGAGTGTGGGGCTGCAGACCACAGCCAGGGGACCTGGGAGCCTTGTGCTCTCCGTGCGGCGCTGAGTCTGGGCGGCCAAGCAACCGCTGGTGGAGCCCTGCACTTGCCCTCCCCTCCCCTCGACGAGAGGCCTCACTGCTGGAGGGCTTGGCAGTGTGCAAGCCACCGGCTCCTAAGCCTTCCCCAAGGACGCCCGGGGCCTAGATGCAAAGGCAAGGCAGGAGTGGAGCTGAGGCCAGGAAGGCGCCAGGGGCCTCTCCCAGCATCGCACAGCCTGCTCCTTCCCGGGCAGCAAGCCTAGCAGCGAGGCAAGCCCGGGCAAGTCTCGCCCAGGGCGGAGCAGCCTCGCGCAAGGCACTTGACTAGATCCGGCCTCTGAGCAGAGCTGGAGCTCTGCCGTCCTGGAGGCACACTCGGCTCGGCCCAAGCAGGGATTGCAGCTGCACGCGGCTTGGCTCCCTCGACTCTTCCCAAGGAGGCTCGCTTCCAAGCGGACCGTGCACTTGGCTTCCAGGCAGGGACGCCCCGCGCCTCCTGCAGGTCTTGGCACAGGGGCTGCTTCCCCTGAGCGGAGGCTGTGGGCGGCAGCCCAGACACGCAGGGGCAGGCCCCAACCACCTGCCCACGTCTCTGCTGGTGGGGAGAGCACTAGGGAAATGACGTCTGTCAGGCACCTTCTGGGCGCTCACGGAGTCAGCCTCCGGGTGTGTGGGGCTGCAGACCACAGCCGGGGGCCCTGGGAAGCCTGGTGCTCTCCGTGCTGTGCTGAGTCTGGGCGGCCAAGCGACCGCTGGAGGAGCCCTGCACTTGCCATTCCCTTCCCTATGACAGAGCTCTCACGGCTGGAGGGCTTGGCAGCGTGCACCCCACCGGCCCCTAAGCCCTCCGCAAGGACGCCTGGGGACTAGGTGCAAAGGCAAGGCAGGAGTGGAGCTGAGGCCAGGAAGGCGCCAGGAGCGTCTGCCTGTCTGGCGCAGCCTGCTCCTTCCCGGGCAGGAAGCCTAGCAGCGAGGCAAGTCTGGGCAAGGCTCGCCCAGGGCAGAGCAGCCTCACGCCAGCAACTCTGCCAGATCGGGCCTCTGAGCAGAGCTGGAGCTCTGCCGTACTGGAGGCTCACTGGGCTCCGCCCAAGGAGTGAGTGCAGACGCACGCAGCTGGGCTGCCTCCTCTTCTCCCGAGGAGGCTCGCTTCCCGCCTGCTGTGCACTAGGCTTCCAGGCGGGGGCGCCCCGCGCCCCCTACAGGTCTTGGCTCAGGGGCTGCTTCCCTGGAGCTGGGGCTGCCGGCGGGAGCCCAGACACGCAGGGGCAGGCCCCACCACCTGCACACGTCTCTGCTGGGGAGCAGAGCGCTAGGGACATGACGTCTGTCAGGCACCTTCTGGGCGCCCACGGAGTCAGCCTCCGGGAGTGTGGGGCTGCAGACCACAGCCAGGGGACCTGGGAGCCTTGTGCTCTCCGTGCGGCGCTGAGTCTGGGCGGCCAAGCAACCGCTGGTGGAGCCCTGCACTTGCCCTCCCCTCCCCTCGACGAGAGGCCTCACTGCTGGAGGGCTTGGCAGTGTGCAAGCCACCGGCTCCTAAGCCTTCCCCAAGGACGCCCGGGGCCTAGATGCAAAGGCAAGGCAGGAGTGGAGCTGAGGCCAGGAAGGCGCCAGGGGCCTCTCCCAGCATCGCACAGCCTGCTCCTTCCCGGGCAGCAAGCCTAGCAGCGAGGCAAGCCCGGGCAAGTCTCGCCCAGGGCGGAGCAGCCTCGCGCAAGGCACTTGACTAGATCCGGCCTCTGAGCAGAGCTGGAGCTCTGCCGTCCTGGAGGCACACTCGGCTCGGCCCAAGCAGGGATTGCAGCTGCACGCGGCTTGGCTCCCTCGACTCTTCCCAAGGAGGCTCGCTTCCAAGCGGACCGTGCACTTGGCTTCCAGGCAGGGACGCCCCGCGCCTCCTGCAGGTCTTGGCACAGGGGCTGCTTCCCCTGAGCGGAGGCTGTGGGCGGCAGCCCAGACACGCAGGGGCAGGCCCCAACCACCTGCCCACGTCTCTGCTGGTGGGGAGAGCACTAGGGAAATGACGTCTGTCAGGCACCTTCTGGGCGCTCACGGAGTCAGCCTCCGGGTGTGTGGGGCTGCAGACCACAGCCGGGGGCCCTGGGAAGCCTGGTGCTCTCCGTGCTGTGCTGAGTCTGGGCGGCCAAGCGACCGCTGGAGGAGCCCTGCACTTGCCATTCCCTTCCCTATGACAGAGCTCTCACGGCTGGAGGGCTTGGCAGCGTGCACCCCACCGGCCCCTAAGCCCTCCGCAAGGACGCCTGGGGACTAGGTGCAAAGGCAAGGCAGGAGTGGAGCTGAGGCCAGGAAGGCGCCAGGAGCGTCTGCCTGTCTGGCGCAGCCTGCTCCTTCCCGGGCAGGAAGCCTAGCAGCGAGGCAAGTCTGGGCAAGGCTCGCCCAGGGCAGAGCAGCCTCACGCCAGCAACTCTGCCAGATCGGGCCTCTGAGCAGAGCTGGAGCTCTGCCGTACTGGAGGCTCACTGGGCTCCGCCCAAGGAGTGAGTGCAGACGCACGCAGCTGGGCTGCCTCCTCTTCTCCCGAGGAGGCTCGCTTCCCGCCTGCTGTGCACTAGGCTTCCAGGCGGGGGCGCCCCGCGCCCCCTACAGGTCTTGGCTCAGGGGCTGCTTCCCTGGAGCTGGGGCTGCCGGCGGGAGCCCAGACACGCAGGGGCAGGCCCCACCACCTGCACACGTCTCTGCTGGGGAGCAGAGCGCTAGGGACATGACGTCTGTCAGGCACCTTCTGGGCGCCCACGGAGTCAGCCTCCGGGAGTGTGGGGCTGCAGACCACAGCCAGGGGACCTGGGAGCCTTGTGCTCTCCGTGCGGCGCTGAGTCTGGGCGGCCAAGCAACCGCTGGTGGAGCCCTGCACTTGCCCTCCCCTCCCCTCGACGAGAGGCCTCACTGCTGGAGGGCTTGGCAGTGTGCAAGCCACCGGCTCCTAAGCCTTCCCCAAGGACGCCCGGGGCCTAGATGCAAAGGCAAGGCAGGAGTGGAGCTGAGGCCAGGAAGGCGCCAGGGGCCTCTCCCAGCATCGCACAGCCTGCTCCTTCCCGGGCAGCAAGCCTAGCAGCGAGGCAAGCCCGGGCAAGTCTCGCCCAGGGCGGAGCAGCCTCGCGCAAGGCACTTGACTAGATCCGGCCTCTGAGCAGAGCTGGAGCTCTGCCGTCCTGGAGGCACACTCGGCTCGGCCCAAGCAGGGATTGCAGCTGCACGCGGCTTGGCTCCCTCGACTCTTCCCAAGGAGGCTCGCTTCCAAGCGGACCGTGCACTTGGCTTCCAGGCAGGGACGCCCCGCGCCTCCTGCAGGTCTTGGCACAGGGGCTGCTTCCCCTGAGCGGAGGCTGTGGGCGGCAGCCCAGACACGCAGGGGCAGGCCCCAACCACCTGCCCACGTCTCTGCTGCTGGGGAGAGCACTAGGGAAATGACGTCTGTCAGGCACCTTCTGGGCGCTCACGGAGTCAGCCTCCGGGTGTGTGGGGCTGCAGACCACAGCCGGGGGCCCTGGGAAGCCTGGTGCTCTCCGTGCTGTGCTGAGTCTGGGCGGCCAAGCGACCGCTGGAGGAGCCCTGCACTTGCCATTCCCTTCCCTATGACAGAGCTCTCACGGCTGGAGGGCTTGGCAGCGTGCACCCCACCGGCCCCTAAGCCCTCCGCAAGGACGCCTGGGGACTAGGTGCAAAGGCAAGGCAGGAGTGGAGCTGAGGCCAGGAAGGCGCCAGGAGCGTCTGCCTGTCTGGCGCAGCCTGCTCCTTCCCGGGCAGGAAGCCTAGCAGCGAGGCAAGTCTGGGCAAGGCTCGCCCAGGGCAGAGCAGCCTCACGCCAGCAACTCTGCCAGATCGGGCCTCTGAGCAGAGCTGGAGCTCTGCCGTACTGGAGGCTCACTGGGCTCCGCCCAAGGAGTGAGTGCAGACGCACGCAGCTGGGCTGCCTCCTCTTCTCCCGAGGAGGCTCGCTTCCCGCCTGCTGTGCACTAGGCTTCCAGGCGGGGGCGCCCCGCGCCCCCTACAGGTCTTGGCTCAGGGGCTGCTTCCCTGGAGCTGGGGCTGCCGGCGGGAGCCCAGACACGCAGGGGCAGGCCCCACCACCTGCACACGTCTCTGCTGGGGAGCAGAGCGCTAGGGACATGACGTCTGTCAGGCACCTTCTGGGCGCCCACGGAGTCAGCCTCCGGGAGTGTGGGGCTGCAGACCACAGCCAGGGGACCTGGGAGCCTTGTGCTCTCCGTGCGGCGCTGAGTCTGGGCGGCCAAGCAACCGCTGGTGGAGCCCTGCACTTGCCCTCCCCTCCCCTCGACGAGAGGCCTCACTGCTGGAGGGCTTGGCAGTGTGCAAGCCACCGGCTCCTAAGCCTTCCCCAAGGACGCCCGGGGCCTAGATGCAAAGGCAAGGCAGGAGTGGAGCTGAGGCCAGGAAGGCGCCAGGGGCCTCTCCCAGCATCGCACAGCCTGCTCCTTCCCGGGCAGCAAGCCTAGCAGCGAGGCAAGCCCGGGCAAGTCTCGCCCAGGGCGGAGCAGCCTCGCGCAAGGCACTTGACTAGATCCGGCCTCTGAGCAGAGCTGGAGCTCTGCCGTCCTGGAGGCACACTCGGCTCGGCCCAAGCAGGGATTGCAGCTGCACGCGGCTTGGCTCCCTCGACTCTTCCCAAGGAGGCTCGCTTCCAAGCGGACCGTGCACTTGGCTTCCAGGCAGGGACGCCCCGCGCCTCCTGCAGGTCTTGGCACAGGGGCTGCTTCCCCTGAGCGGAGGCTGTGGGCGGCAGCCCAGACACGCAGGGGCAGGCCCCAACCACCTGCCCACGTCTCTGCTGCTGGGGAGAGCACTAGGGAAATGACGTCTGTCAGGCACCTTCTGGGCGCTCACGGAGTCAGCCTCCGGGTGTGTGGGGCTGCAGACCACAGCCGGGGGCCCTGGGAAGCCTGGTGCTCTCCGTGCTGTGCTGAGTCTGGGCGGCCAAGCGACCGCTGGAGGAGCCCTGCACTTGCCATTCCCTTCCCTATGACAGAGCTCTCACGGCTGGAGGGCTTGGCAGCGTGCACCCCACCGGCCCCTAAGCCCTCCGCAAGGACGCCTGGGGACTAGGTGCAAAGGCAAGGCAGGAGTGGAGCTGAGGCCAGGAAGGCGCCAGGAGCGTCTGCCTGTCTGGCGCAGCCTGCTCCTTCCCGGGCAGGAAGCCTAGCAGCGAGGCAAGTCTGGGCAAGGCTCGCCCAGGGCAGAGCAGCCTCACGCCAGCAACTCTGCCAGATCGGGCCTCTGAGCAGAGCTGGAGCTCTGCCGTACTGGAGGCTCACTGGGCTCCGCCCAAGGAGTGAGTGCAGACGCACGCAGCTGGGCTGCCTCCTCTTCTCCCGAGGAGGCTCGCTTCCCGCCTGCTGTGCACTAGGCTTCCAGGCGGGGGCGCCCCGCGCCCCCTACAGGTCTTGGCTCAGGGGCTGCTTCCCTGGAGCTGGGGCTGCCGGCGGGAGCCCAGACACGCAGGGGCAGGCCCCACCACCTGCACACGTCTCTGCTGGGGAGCAGAGCGCTAGGGACATGACGTCTGTCAGGCACCTTCTGGGCGCCCACGGAGTCAGCCTCCGGGAGTGTGGGGCTGCAGACCACAGCCAGGGGACCTGGGAGCCTTGTGCTCTCCGTGCGGCGCTGAGTCTGGGCGGCCAAGCAACCGCTGGTGGAGCCCTGCACTTGCCCTCCCCTCCCCTCGACGAGAGGCCTCACTGCTGGAGGGCTTGGCAGTGTGCAAGCCACCGGCTCCTAAGCCTTCCCCAAGGACGCCCGGGGCCTAGATGCAAAGGCAAGGCAGGAGTGGAGCTGAGGCCAGGAAGGCGCCAGGGGCCTCTCCCAGCATCGCACAGCCTGCTCCTTCCCGGGCAGCAAGCCTAGCAGCGAGGCAAGCCCGGGCAAGTCTCGCCCAGGGCGGAGCAGCCTCGCGCAAGGCACTTGACTAGATCCGGCCTCTGAGCAGAGCTGGAGCTCTGCCGTCCTGGAGGCACACTCGGCTCGGCCCAAGCAGGGATTGCAGCTGCACGCGGCTTGGCTCCCTCGACTCTTCCCAAGGAGGCTCGCTTCCAAGCGGACCGTGCACTTGGCTTCCAGGCAGGGACGCCCCGCGCCTCCTGCAGGTCTTGGCACAGGGGCTGCTTCCCCTGAGCGGAGGCTGTGGGCGGCAGCCCAGACACGCAGGGGCAGGCCCCAACGACCTGCCCACGTCTCTGCTGGTGGGGAGAGCACTAGGGAAATGACGTCTGTCAGGCACCTTCTGGGCGCTCACGGAGTCAGCCTCCGGGTGTGTGGGGCTGCAGACCACAGCCGGGGGCCCTGGGAAGCCTGGTGCTCTCCGTGCTGTGCTGAGTCTGGGCGGCCAAGCGACCGCTGGAGGAGCCCTGCACTTGCCATTCCCTTCCCTATGACAGAGCTCTCACGGCTGGAGGGCTTGGCAGCGTGCACCCCACCGGCCCCTAAGCCCTCCGCAAGGACGCCTGGGGACTAGGTGCAAAGGCAAGGCAGGAGTGGAGCTGAGGCCAGGAAGGCGCCAGGAGCGTCTGCCTGTCTGGCGCAGCCTGCTCCTTCCCGGGCAGGAAGCCTAGCAGCGAGGCAAGTCTGGGCAAGGCTCGCCCAGGGCAGAGCAGCCTCACGCCAGCAACTCTGCCAGATCGGGCCTCTGAGCAGAGCTGGAGCTCTGCCGTACTGGAGGCTCACTGGGCTCCGCCCAAGGAGTGAGTGCAGACGCACGCAGCTGGGCTGCCTCCTCTTCTCCCGAGGAGGCTCGCTTCCCGCCTGCTGTGCACTAGGCTTCCAGGCGGGGGCGCCCCGCGCCCCCTACAGGTCTTGGCTCAGGGGCTGCTTCCCTGGAGCTGGGGCTGCCGGCGGGAGCCCAGACACGCAGGGGCAGGCCCCACCACCTGCACACGTCTCTGCTGGGGAGCAGAGCGCTAGGGACATGACGTCTGTCAGGCACCTTCTGGGCGCCCACGGAGTCAGCCTCCGGGAGTGTGGGGCTGCAGACCACAGCCAGGGGACCTGGGAGCCTTGTGCTCTCCGTGCGGCGCTGAGTCTGGGCGGCCAAGCAACCGCTGGTGGAGCCCTGCACTTGCCCTCCCCTCCCCTCGACGAGAGGCCTCACTGCTGGAGGGCTTGGCAGTGTGCAAGCCACCGGCTCCTAAGCCTTCCCCAAGGACGCCCGGGGCCTAGATGCAAAGGCAAGGCAGGAGTGGAGCTGAGGCCAGGAAGGCGCCAGGGGCCTCTCCCAGCATCGCACAGCCTGCTCCTTCCCGGGCAGCAAGCCTAGCAGCGAGGCAAGCCCGGGCAAGTCTCGCCCAGGGCGGAGCAGCCTCGCGCAAGGCACTTGACTAGATCCGGCCTCTGAGCAGAGCTGGAGCTCTGCCGTCCTGGAGGCACACTCGGCTCGGCCCAAGCAGGGATTGCAGCTGCACGCGGCTTGGCTCCCTCGACTCTTCCCAAGGAGGCTCGCTTCCAAGCGGACCGTGCACTTGGCTTCCAGGCAGGGACGCCCCGCGCCTCCTGCAGGTCTTGGCACAGGGGCTGCTTCCCCTGAGCGGAGGCTGTGGGCGGCAGCCCAGACACGCAGGGGCAGGCCCCAACCACCTGCCCACGTCTCTGCTGGTGGGGAGAGCACTAGGGAAATGACGTCTGTCAGGCACCTTCTGGGCGCTCACGGAGTCAGCCTCCGGGTGTGTGGGGCTGCAGACCACAGCCGGGGGCCCTGGGAAGCCTGGTGCTCTCCGTGCTGTGCTGAGTCTGGGCGGCCAAGCGACCGCTGGAGGAGCCCTGCACTTGCCATTCCCTTCCCTATGACAGAGCTCTCACGGCTGGAGGGCTTGGCAGCGTGCACCCCACCGGCCCCTAAGCCCTCCGCAAGGACGCCTGGGGACTAGGTGCAAAGGCAAGGCAGGAGTGGAGCTGAGGCCAGGAAGGCGCCAGGAGCGTCTGCCTGTCTGGCGCAGCCTGCTCCTTCCCGGGCAGGAAGCCTAGCAGCGAGGCAAGTCTGGGCAAGGCTCGCCCAGGGCAGAGCAGCCTCACGCCAGCAACTCTGCCAGATCGGGCCTCTGAGCAGAGCTGGAGCTCTGCCGTACTGGAGGCTCACTGGGCTCCGCCCAAGGAGTGAGTGCAGACGCACGCAGCTGGGCTGCCTCCTCTTCTCCCGAGGAGGCTCGCTTCCCGCCTGCTGTGCACTAGGCTTCCAGGCGGGGGCGCCCCGCGCCCCCTACAGGTCTTGGCTCAGGGGCTGCTTCCCTGGAGCTGGGGCTGCCGGCGGGAGCCCAGACACGCAGGGGCAGGCCCCACCACCTGCACACGTCTCTGCTGGGGAGCAGAGCGCTAGGGACATGACGTCTGTCAGGCACCTTCTGGGCGCCCACGGAGTCAGCCTCCGGGAGTGTGGGGCTGCAGACCACAGCCAGGGGACCTGGGAGCCTTGTGCTCTCCGTGCGGCGCTGAGTCTGGGCGGCCAAGCAACCGCTGGTGGAGCCCTGCACTTGCCCTCCCCTCCCCTCGACGAGAGGCCTCACTGCTGGAGGGCTTGGCAGTGTGCAAGCCACCGGCTCCTAAGCCTTCCCCAAGGACGCCCGGGGCCTAGATGCAAAGGCAAGGCAGGAGTGGAGCTGAGGCCAGGAAGGCGCCAGGGGCCTCTCCCAGCATCGCACAGCCTGCTCCTTCCCGGGCAGCAAGCCTAGCAGCGAGGCAAGCCCGGGCAAGTCTCGCCCAGGGCGGAGCAGCCTCGCGCAAGGCACTTGACTAGATCCGGCCTCTGAGCAGAGCTGGAGCTCTGCCGTCCTGGAGGCACACTCGGCTCGGCCCAAGCAGGGATTGCAGCTGCACGCGGCTTGGCTCCCTCGACTCTTCCCAAGGAGGCTCGCTTCCAAGCGGACCGTGCACTTGGCTTCCAGGCAGGGACGCCCCGCGCCTCCTGCAGGTCTTGGCACAGGGGCTGCTTCCCCTGAGCGGAGGCTGTGGGCGGCAGCCCAGACACGCAGGGGCAGGCCCCAACCACCTGCCCACGTCTCTGCTGCTGGGGAGAGCACTAGGGAAATGACGTCTGTCAGGCACCTTCTGGGCGCTCACGGAGTCAGCCTCCGGGTGTGTGGGGCTGCAGACCACAGCCGGGGGCCCTGGGAAGCCTGGTGCTCTCCGTGCTGTGCTGAGTCTGGGCGGCCAAGCGACCGCTGGAGGAGCCCTGCACTTGCCATTCCCTTCCCTATGACAGAGCTCTCACGGCTGGAGGGCTTGGCAGCGTGCACCCCACCGGCCCCTAAGCCCTCCGCAAGGACGCCTGGGGACTAGGTGCAAAGGCAAGGCAGGAGTGGAGCTGAGGCCAGGAAGGCGCCAGGAGCGTCTGCCTGTCTGGCGCAGCCTGCTCCTTCCCGGGCAGGAAGCCTAGCAGCGAGGCAAGTCTGGGCAAGGCTCGCCCAGGGCAGAGCAGCCTCACGCCAGCAACTCTGCCAGATCGGGCCTCTGAGCAGAGCTGGAGCTCTGCCGTACTGGAGGCTCACTGGGCTCCGCCCAAGGAGTGAGTGCAGACGCACGCAGCTGGGCTGCCTCCTCTTCTCCCGAGGAGGCTCGCTTCCCGCCTGCTGTGCACTAGGCTTCCAGGCGGGGGCGCCCCGCGCCCCCTACAGGTCTTGGCTCAGGGGCTGCTTCCCTGGAGCTGGGGCTGCCGGCGGGAGCCCAGACACGCAGGGGCAGGCCCCACCACCTGCACACGTCTCTGCTGGGGAGCAGAGCGCTAGGGACATGACGTCTGTCAGGCACCTTCTGGGCGCCCACGGAGTCAGCCTCCGGGAGTGTGGGGCTGCAGACCACAGCCAGGGGACCTGGGAGCCTTGTGCTCTCCGTGCGGCGCTGAGTCTGGGCGGCCAAGCAACCGCTGGTGGAGCCCTGCACTTGCCCTCCCCTCCCCTCGACGAGAGGCCTCACTGCTGGAGGGCTTGGCAGTGTGCAAGCCACCGGCTCCTAAGCCTTCCCCAAGGACGCCCGGGGCCTAGATGCAAAGGCAAGGCAGGAGTGGAGCTGAGGCCAGGAAGGCGCCAGGGGCCTCTCCCAGCATCGCACAGCCTGCTCCTTCCCGGGCAGCAAGCCTAGCAGCGAGGCAAGCCCGGGCAAGTCTCGCCCAGGGCGGAGCAGCCTCGCGCAAGGCACTTGACTAGATCCGGCCTCTGAGCAGAGCTGGAGCTCTGCCGTCCTGGAGGCACACTCGGCTCGGCCCAAGCAGGGATTGCAGCTGCACGCGGCTTGGCTCCCTCGACTCTTCCCAAGGAGGCTCGCTTCCAAGCGGACCGTGCACTTGGCTTCCAGGCAGGGACGCCCCGCGCCTCCTGCAGGTCTTGGCACAGGGGCTGCTTCCCCTGAGCGGAGGCTGTGGGCGGCAGCCCAGACACGCAGGGGCAGGCCCCAACCACCTGCCCACGTCTCTGCTGGTGGGGAGAGCACTAGGGAAATGACGTCTGTCAGGCACCTTCTGGGCGCTCACGGAGTCAGCCTCCGGGTGTGTGGGGCTGCAGACCACAGCCGGGGGCCCTGGGAAGCCTGGTGCTCTCCGTGCTGTGCTGAGTCTGGGCGGCCAAGCGACCGCTGGAGGAGCCCTGCACTTGCCATTCCCTTCCCTATGACAGAGCTCTCACGGCTGGAGGGCTTGGCAGCGTGCACCCCACCGGCCCCTAAGCCCTCCGCAAGGACGCCTGGGGACTAGGTGCAAAGGCAAGGCAGGAGTGGAGCTGAGGCCAGGAAGGCGCCAGGAGCGTCTGCCTGTCTGGCGCAGCCTGCTCCTTCCCGGGCAGGAAGCCTAGCAGCGAGGCAAGTCTGGGCAAGGCTCGCCCAGGGCAGAGCAGCCTCACGCCAGCAACTCTGCCAGATCGGGCCTCTGAGCAGAGCTGGAGCTCTGCCGTACTGGAGGCTCACTGGGCTCCGCCCAAGGAGTGAGTGCAGACGCACGCAGCTGGGCTGCCTCCTCTTCTCCCGAGGAGGCTCGCTTCCCGCCTGCTGTGCACTAGGCTTCCAGGCGGGGGCGCCCCGCGCCCCCTACAGGTCTTGGCTCAGGGGCTGCTTCCCTGGAGCTGGGGCTGCCGGCGGGAGCCCAGACACGCAGGGGCAGGCCCCACCACCTGCACACGTCTCTGCTGGGGAGCAGAGCGCTAGGGACATGACGTCTGTCAGGCACCTTCTGGGCGCCCACGGAGTCAGCCTCCGGGAGTGTGGGGCTGCAGACCACAGCCAGGGGACCTGGGAGCCTTGTGCTCTCCGTGCGGCGCTGAGTCTGGGCGGCCAAGCAACCGCTGGTGGAGCCCTGCACTTGCCCTCCCCTCCCCTCGACGAGAGGCCTCACTGCTGGAGGGCTTGGCAGTGTGCAAGCCACCGGCTCCTAAGCCTTCCCCAAGGACGCCCGGGGCCTAGATGCAAAGGCAAGGCAGGAGTGGAGCTGAGGCCAGGAAGGCGCCAGGGGCCTCTCCCAGCATCGCACAGCCTGCTCCTTCCCGGGCAGCAAGCCTAGCAGCGAGGCAAGCCCGGGCAAGTCTCGCCCAGGGCGGAGCAGCCTCGCGCAAGGCACTTGACTAGATCCGGCCTCTGAGCAGAGCTGGAGCTCTGCCGTCCTGGAGGCACACTCGGCTCGGCCCAAGCAGGGATTGCAGCTGCACGCGGCTTGGCTCCCTCGACTCTTCCCAAGGAGGCTCGCTTCCAAGCGGACCGTGCACTTGGCTTCCAGGCAGGGACGCCCCGCGCCTCCTGCAGGTCTTGGCACAGGGGCTGCTTCCCCTGAGCGGAGGCTGTGGGCGGCAGCCCAGACACGCAGGGGCAGGCCCCAACCACCTGCCCACGTCTCTGCTGGTGGGGAGAGCACTAGGGAAATGACGTCTGTCAGGCACCTTCTGGGCGCTCACGGAGTCAGCCTCCGGGTGTGTGGGGCTGCAGACCACAGCCGGGGGCCCTGGGAAGCCTGGTGCTCTCCGTGCTGTGCTGAGTCTGGGCGGCCAAGCGACCGCTGGAGGAGCCCTGCACTTGCCATTCCCTTCCCTATGACAGAGCTCTCACGGCTGGAGGGCTTGGCAGCGTGCACCCCACCGGCCCCTAAGCCCTCCGCAAGGACGCCTGGGGACTAGGTGCAAAGGCAAGGCAGGAGTGGAGCTGAGGCCAGGAAGGCGCCAGGAGCGTCTGCCTGTCTGGCGCAGCCTGCTCCTTCCCGGGCAGGAAGCCTAGCAGCGAGGCAAGTCTGGGCAAGGCTCGCCCAGGGCAGAGCAGCCTCACGCCAGCAACTCTGCCAGATCGGGCCTCTGAGCAGAGCTGGAGCTCTGCCGTACTGGAGGCTCACTGGGCTCCGCCCAAGGAGTGAGTGCAGACGCACGCAGCTGGGCTGCCTCCTCTTCTCCCGAGGAGGCTCGCTTCCCGCCTGCTGTGCACTAGGCTTCCAGGCGGGGGCGCCCCGCGCCCCCTACAGGTCTTGGCTCAGGGGCTGCTTCCCTGGAGCTGGGGCTGCCGGCGGGAGCCCAGACACGCAGGGGCAGGCCCCACCACCTGCACACGTCTCTGCTGGGGAGCAGAGCGCTAGGGACATGACGTCTGTCAGGCACCTTCTGGGCGCCCACGGAGTCAGCCTCCGGGAGTGTGGGGCTGCAGACCACAGCCAGGGGACCTGGGAGCCTTGTGCTCTCCGTGCGGCGCTGAGTCTGGGCGGCCAAGCAACCGCTGGTGGAGCCCTGCACTTGCCCTCCCCTCCCCTCGACGAGAGGCCTCACTGCTGGAGGGCTTGGCAGTGTGCAAGCCACCGGCTCCTAAGCCTTCCCCAAGGACGCCCGGGGCCTAGATGCAAAGGCAAGGCAGGAGTGGAGCTGAGGCCAGGAAGGCGCCAGGGGCCTCTCCCAGCATCGCACAGCCTGCTCCTTCCCGGGCAGCAAGCCTAGCAGCGAGGCAAGCCCGGGCAAGTCTCGCCCAGGGCGGAGCAGCCTCGCGCAAGGCACTTGACTAGATCCGGCCTCTGAGCAGAGCTGGAGCTCTGCCGTCCTGGAGGCACACTCGGCTCGGCCCAAGCAGGGATTGCAGCTGCACGCGGCTTGGCTCCCTCGACTCTTCCCAAGGAGGCTCGCTTCCAAGCGGACCGTGCACTTGGCTTCCAGGCAGGGACGCCCCGCGCCTCCTGCAGGTCTTGGCACAGGGGCTGCTTCCCCTGAGCGGAGGCTGTGGGCGGCAGCCCAGACACGCAGGGGCAGGCCCCAACCACCTGCCCACGTCTCTGCTGGTGGGGAGAGCACTAGGGAAATGACGTCTGTCAGGCACCTTCTGGGCGCTCACGGAGTCAGCCTCCGGGTGTGTGGGGCTGCAGACCACAGCCGGGGGCCCTGGGAAGCCTGGTGCTCTCCGTGCTGTGCTGAGTCTGGGCGGCCAAGCGACCGCTGGAGGAGCCCTGCACTTGCCATTCCCTTCCCTATGACAGAGCTCTCACGGCTGGAGGGCTTGGCAGCGTGCACCCCACCGGCCCCTAAGCCCTCCGCAAGGACGCCTGGGGACTAGGTGCAAAGGCAAGGCAGGAGTGGAGCTGAGGCCAGGAAGGCGCCAGGAGCGTCTGCCTGTCTGGCGCAGCCTGCTCCTTCCCGGGCAGGAAGCCTAGCAGCGAGGCAAGTCTGGGCAAGGCTCGCCCAGGGCAGAGCAGCCTCACGCCAGCAACTCTGCCAGATCGGGCCTCTGAGCAGAGCTGGAGCTCTGCCGTACTGGAGGCTCACTGGGCTCCGCCCAAGGAGTGAGTGCAGACGCACGCAGCTGGGCTGCCTCCTCTTCTCCCGAGGAGGCTCGCTTCCCACCTGCTGTGCACTAGGCTTCCAGGCGGGGGCGCCCCGCGCCCCCTACAGGTCTTGGCTCAGGGGCTGCTTCCCTGGAGCTGGGGCTGCCGGCGGGAGCCCAGACACGCAGGGGCAGGCCCCACCACCTGCACACGTCTCTGCTGGGGAGCAGAGCGCTAGGGACATGACGTCTGTCAGGCACCTTCTGGGCGCCCACGGAGTCAGCCTCCGGGAGTGTGGGGCTGCAGACCACAGCCAGGGGACCTGGGAGCCTTGTGCTCTCCGTGCGGCGCTGAGTCTGGGCGGCCAAGCAACCGCTGGTGGAGCCCTGCACTTGCCCTCCCCTCCCCTCGACGAGAGGCCTCACTGCTGGAGGGCTTGGCAGTGTGCAAGCCACCGGCTCCTAAGCCTTCCCCAAGGACGCCCGGGGCCTAGATGCAAAGGCAAGGCAGGAGTGGAGCTGAGGCCAGGAAGGCGCCAGGGGCCTCTCCCAGCATCGCACAGCCTGCTCCTTCCCGGGCAGCAAGCCTAGCAGCGAGGCAAGCCCGGGCAAGTCTCGCCCAGGGTGGAGCAGCCTCGCGCAAGGCACTTGACTAGATCCGGCCTCTGAGCAGAGCTGGAGCTCTGCCGTCCTGGAGGCACACTCGGCTCGGCCCAAGCAGGGATTGCAGCTGCACGCGGCTTGGCTCCCTCGACTCTTCCCAAGGAGGCTCGCTTCCAAGCGGACCGTGCACTTGGCTTCCAGGCAGGGACGCCCCGCGCCTCCTGCAGGTCTTGGCACAGGGGCTGCTTCCCCTGAGCGGAGGCTGTGGGCGGCAGCCCAGACACGCAGGGGCAGGCCCCAACCACCTGCCCACGTCTCTGCTGGTGGGGAGAGCACTAGGGAAATGACGTCTGTCAGGCACCTTCTGGGCGCTCACGGAGTCAGCCTCCGGGTGTGTGGGGCTGCAGACCACAGCCGGGGGCCCTGGGAAGCCTGGTGCTCTCCGTGCTGTGCTGAGTCTGGGCGGCCAAGCGACCGCTGGAGGAGCCCTGCACTTGCCATTCCCTTCCCTATGACAGAGCTCTCACGGCTGGAGGGCTTGGCAGCGTGCACCCCACCGGCCCCTAAGCCCTCCGCAAGGACGCCTGGGGACTAGGTGCAAAGGCAAGGCAGGAGTGGAGCTGAGGCCAGGAAGGCGCCAGGAGCGTCTGCCTGTCTGGCGCAGCCTGCTCCTTCCCGGGCAGGAAGCCTAGCAGCGAGGCAAGTCTGGGCAAGGCTCGCCCAGGGCAGAGCAGCCTCACGCCAGCAACTCTGCCAGATCGGGCCTCTGAGCAGAGCTGGAGCTCTGCCGTACTGGAGGCTCACTGGGCTCCGCCCAAGGAGTGAGTGCAGACGCACGCAGCTGGGCTGCCTCCTCTTCTCCCGAGGAGGCTCGCTTCCCGCCTGCTGTGCACTAGGCTTCCAGGCGGGGGCGCCCCGCGCCCCCTACAGGTCTTGGCTCAGGGGCTGCTTCCCTGGAGCTGGGGCTGCCGGCGGGAGCCCAGACACGCAGGGGCAGGCCCCACCACCTGCACACGTCTCTGCTGGGGAGCAGAGCGCTAGGGACATGACGTCTGTCAGGCACCTTCTGGGCGCCCACGGAGTCAGCCTCCGGGAGTGTGGGGCTGCAGACCACAGCCAGGGGACCTGGGAGCCTTGTGCTCTCCGTGCGGCGCTGAGTCTGGGCGGCCAAGCAACCGCTGGTGGAGCCCTGCACTTGCCCTCCCCTCCCCTCGACGAGAGGCCTCACTGCTGGAGGGCTTGGCAGTGTGCAAGCCACCGGCTCCTAAGCCTTCCCCAAGGACGCCCGGGGCCTAGATGCAAAGGCAAGGCAGGAGTGGAGCTGAGGCCAGGAAGGCGCCAGGGGCCTCTCCCAGCATCGCACAGCCTGCTCCTTCCCGGGCAGCAAGCCTAGCAGCGAGGCAAGCCCGGGCAAGTCTCGCCCAGGGCGGAGCAGCCTCGCGCAAGGCACTTGACTAGATCCGGCCTCTGAGCAGAGCTGGAGCTCTGCCGTCCTGGAGGCACACTCGGCTCGGCCCAAGCAGGGATTGCAGCTGCACGCGGCTTGGCTCCCTCGACTCTTCCCAAGGAGGCTCGCTTCCAAGCGGACCGTGCACTTGGCTTCCAGGCAGGGACGCCCCGCGCCTCCTGCAGGTCTTGGCACAGGGGCTGCTTCCCCTGAGCGGAGGCTGTGGGCGGCAGCCCAGACACGCAGGGGCAGGCCCCAACCACCTGCCCACGTCTCTGCTGGTGGGGAGAGCACTAGGGAAATGACGTCTGTCAGGCACCTTCTGGGCGCTCACGGAGTCAGCCTCCGGGTGTGTGGGGCTGCAGACCACAGCCGGGGGCCCTGGGAAGCCTGGTGCTCTCCGTGCTGTGCTGAGTCTGGGCGGCCAAGCGACCGCTGGAGGAGCCCTGCACTTGCCATTCCCTTCCCTATGACAGAGCTCTCACGGCTGGAGGGCTTGGCAGCGTGCACCCCACCGGCCCCTAAGCCCTCCGCAAGGACGCCTGGGGACTAGGTGCAAAGGCAAGGCAGGAGTGGAGCTGAGGCCAGGAAGGCGCCAGGAGCGTCTGCCTGTCTGGCGCAGCCTGCTCCTTCCCGGGCAGGAAGCCTAGCAGCGAGGCAAGTCTGGGCAAGGCTCGCCCAGGGCAGAGCAGCCTCACGCCAGCAACTCTGCCAGATCGGGCCTCTGAGCAGAGCTGGAGCTCTGCCGTACTGGAGGCTCACTGGGCTCCGCCCAAGGAGTGAGTGCAGACGCACGCAGCTGGGCTGCCTCCTCTTCTCCCGAGGAGGCTCGCTTCCCGCCTGCTGTGCACTAGGCTTCCAGGCGGGGGCGCCCCGCGCCCCCTACAGGTCTTGGCTCAGGGGCTGCTTCCCTGGAGCTGGGGCTGCCGGCGGGAGCCCAGACACGCAGGGGCAGGCCCCACCACCTGCACACGTCTCTGCTGGGGAGCAGAGCGCTAGGGACATGACGTCTGTCAGGCACCTTCTGGGCGCCCACGGAGTCAGCCTCCGGGAGTGTGGGGCTGCAGACCACAGCCAGGGGACCTGGGAGCCTTGTGCTCTCCGTGCGGCGCTGAGTCTGGGCGGCCAAGCAACCGCTGGTGGAGCCCTGCACTTGCCCTCCCCTCCCCTCGACGAGAGGCCTCACTGCTGGAGGGCTTGGCAGTGTGCAAGCCACCGGCTCCTAAGCCTTCCCCAAGGACGCCCGGGGCCTAGATGCAAAGGCAAGGCAGGAGTGGAGCTGAGGCCAGGAAGGCGCCAGGGGCCTCTCCCAGCATCGCACAGCCTGCTCCTTCCCGGGCAGCAAGCCTAGCAGCGAGGCAAGCCCGGGCAAGTCTCGCCCAGGGCGGAGCAGCCTCGCGCAAGGCACTTGACTAGATCCGGCCTCTGAGCAGAGCTGGAGCTCTGCCGTCCTGGAGGCACACTCGGCTCGGCCCAAGCAGGGATTGCAGCTGCACGCGGCTTGGCTCCCTCGACTCTTCCCAAGGAGGCTCGCTTCCAAGCGGACCGTGCACTTGGCTTCCAGGCAGGGACGCCCCGCGCCTCCTGCAGGTCTTGGCACAGGGGCTGCTTCCCCTGAGCGGAGGCTGTGGGCGGCAGCCCAGACACGCAGGGGCAGGCCCCAACCACCTGCCCACGTCTCTGCTGCTGGGGAGAGCACTAGGGAAATGACGTCTGTCAGGCACCTTCTGGGCGCTCACGGAGTCAGCCTCCGGGTGTGTGGGGCTGCAGACCACAGCCGGGGGCCCTGGGAAGCCTGGTGCTCTCCGTGCTGTGCTGAGTCTGGGCGGCCAAGCGACCGCTGGAGGAGCCCTGCACTTGCCATTCCCTTCCCTATGACAGAGCTCTCACGGCTGGAGGGCTTGGCAGCGTGCACCCCACCGGCCCCTAAGCCCTCCGCAAGGACGCCTGGGGACTAGGTGCAAAGGCAAGGCAGGAGTGGAGCTGAGGCCAGGAAGGCGCCAGGAGCGTCTGCCTGTCTGGCGCAGCCTGCTCCTTCCCGGGCAGGAAGCCTAGCAGCGAGGCAAGTCTGGGCAAGGCTCGCCCAGGGCAGAGCAGCCTCACGCCAGCAACTCTGCCAGATCGGGCCTCTGAGCAGAGCTGGAGCTCTGCCGTACTGGAGGCTCACTGGGCTCCGCCCAAGGAGTGAGTGCAGACGCACGCAGCTGGGCTGCCTCCTCTTCTCCCGAGGAGGCTCGCTTCCCGCCTGCTGTGCACTAGGCTTCCAGGCGGGGGCGCCCCGCGCCCCCTACAGGTCTTGGCTCAGGGGCTGCTTCCCTGGAGCTGGGGCTGCCGGCGGGAGCCCAGACACGCAGGGGCAGGCCCCACCACCTGCACACGTCTCTGCTGGGGAGCAGAGCGCTAGGGACATGACGTCTGTCAGGCACCTTCTGGGCGCCCACGGAGTCAGCCTCCGGGAGTGTGGGGCTGCAGACCACAGCCAGGGGACCTGGGAGCCTTGTGCTCTCCGTGCGGCGCTGAGTCTGGGCGGCCAAGCAACCGCTGGTGGAGCCCTGCACTTGCCCTCCCCTCCCCTCGACGAGAGGCCTCACTGCTGGAGGGCTTGGCAGTGTGCAAGCCACCGGCTCCTAAGCCTTCCCCAAGGACGCCCGGGGCCTAGATGCAAAGGCAAGGCAGGAGTGGAGCTGAGGCCAGGAAGGCGCCAGGGGCCTCTCCCAGCATCGCACAGCCTGCTCCTTCCCGGGCAGCAAGCCTAGCAGCGAGGCAAGCCCGGGCAAGTCTCGCCCAGGGCGGAGCAGCCTCGCGCAAGGCACTTGACTAGATCCGGCCTCTGAGCAGAGCTGGAGCTCTGCCGTCCTGGAGGCACACTCGGCTCGGCCCAAGCAGGGATTGCAGCTGCACGCGGCTTGGCTCCCTCGACTCTTCCCAAGGAGGCTCGCTTCCAAGCGGACCGTGCACTTGGCTTCCAGGCAGGGACGCCCCGCGCCTCCTGCAGGTCTTGGCACAGGGGCTGCTTCCCCTGAGCGGAGGCTGTGGGCGGCAGCCCAGACACGCAGGGGCAGGCCCCAACCACCTGCCCACGTCTCTGCTGGTGGGGAGAGCACTAGGGAAATGACGTCTGTCAGGCACCTTCTGGGCGCTCACGGAGTCAGCCTCCGGGTGTGTGGGGCTGCAGACCACAGCCGGGGGCCCTGGGAAGCCTGGTGCTCTCCGTGCTGTGCTGAGTCTGGGCGGCCAAGCGACCGCTGGAGGAGCCCTGCACTTGCCATTCCCTTCCCTATGACAGAGCTCTCACGGCTGGAGGGCTTGGCAGCGTGCACCCCACCGGCCCCTAAGCCCTCCGCAAGGACGCCTGGGGACTAGGTGCAAAGGCAAGGCAGGAGTGGAGCTGAGGCCAGGAAGGCGCCAGGAGCGTCTGCCTGTCTGGCGCAGCCTGCTCCTTCCCGGGCAGGAAGCCTAGCAGCGAGGCAAGTCTGGGCAAGGCTCGCCCAGGGCAGAGCAGCCTCACGCCAGCAACTCTGCCAGATCGGGCCTCTGAGCAGAGCTGGAGCTCTGCCGTACTGGAGGCTCACTGGGCTCCGCCCAAGGAGTGAGTGCAGACGCACGCAGCTGGGCTGCCTCCTCTTCTCCCGAGGAGGCTCGCTTCCCGCCTGCTGTGCACTAGGCTTCCAGGCGGGGGCGCCCCGCGCCCCCTACAGGTCTTGGCTCAGGGGCTGCTTCCCTGGAGCTGGGGCTGCCGGCGGGAGCCCAGACACGCAGGGGCAGGCCCCACCACCTGCACACGTCTCTGCTGGGGAGCAGAGCGCTAGGGACATGACGTCTGTCAGGCACCTTCTGGGCGCCCACGGAGTCAGCCTCCGGGAGTGTGGGGCTGCAGACCACAGCCAGGGGACCTGGGAGCCTTGTGCTCTCCGTGCGGCGCTGAGTCTGGGCGGCCAAGCAACCGCTGGTGGAGCCCTGCACTTGCCCTCCCCTCCCCTCGACGAGAGGCCTCACTGCTGGAGGGCTTGGCAGTGTGCAAGCCACCGGCTCCTAAGCCTTCCCCAAGGACGCCCGGGGCCTAGATGCAAAGGCAAGGCAGGAGTGGAGCTGAGGCCAGGAAGGCGCCAGGGGCCTCTCCCAGCATCGCACAGCCTGCTCCTTCCCGGGCAGCAAGCCTAGCAGCGAGGCAAGCCCGGGCAAGTCTCGCCCAGGGCGGAGCAGCCTCGCGCAAGGCACTTGACTAGATCCGGCCTCTGAGCAGAGCTGGAGCTCTGCCGTCCTGGAGGCACACTCGGCTCGGCCCAAGCAGGGATTGCAGCTGCACGCGGCTTGGCTCCCTCGACTCTTCCCAAGGAGGCTCGCTTCCAAGCGGACCGTGCACTTGGCTTCCAGGCAGGGACGCCCCGCGCCTCCTGCAGGTCTTGGCACAGGGGCTGCTTCCCCTGAGCGGAGGCTGTGGGCGGCAGCCCAGACACGCAGGGGCAGGCCCCAACCACCTGCCCACGTCTCTGCTGGTGGGGAGAGCACTAGGGAAATGACGTCTGTCAGGCACCTTCTGGGCGCTCACGGAGTCAGCCTCCGGGTGTGTGGGGCTGCAGACCACAGCCGGGGGCCCTGGGAAGCCTGGTGCTCTCCGTGCTGTGCTGAGTCTGGGCGGCCAAGCGACCGCTGGAGGAGCCCTGCACTTGCCATTCCCTTCCCTATGACAGAGCTCTCACGGCTGGAGGGCTTGGCAGCGTGCACCCCACCGGCCCCTAAGCCCTCCGCAAGGACGCCTGGGGACTAGGTGCAAAGGCAAGGCAGGAGTGGAGCTGAGGCCAGGAAGGCGCCAGGAGCGTCTGCCTGTCTGGCGCAGCCTGCTCCTTCCCGGGCAGGAAGCCTAGCAGCGAGGCAAGTCTGGGCAAGGCTCGCCCAGGGCAGAGCAGCCTCACGCCAGCAACTCTGCCAGATCGGGCCTCTGAGCAGAGCTGGAGCTCTGCCGTACTGGAGGCTCACTGGGCTCCGCCCAAGGAGTGAGTGCAGACGCACGCAGCTGGGCTGCCTCCTCTTCTCCCGAGGAGGCTCGCTTCCCGCCTGCTGTGCACTAGGCTTCCAGGCGGGGGCGCCCCGCGCCCCCTACAGGTCTTGGCTCAGGGGCTGCTTCCCTGGAGCTGGGGCTGCCGGCGGGAGCCCAGACACGCAGGGGCAGGCCCCACCACCTGCACACGTCTCTGCTGGGGAGCAGAGCGCTAGGGACATGACGTCTGTCAGGCACCTTCTGGGCGCCCACGGAGTCAGCCTCCGGGAGTGTGGGGCTGCAGACCACAGCCAGGGGACCTGGGAGCCTTGTGCTCTCCGTGCGGCGCTGAGTCTGGGCGGCCAAGCAACCGCTGGTGGAGCCCTGCACTTGCCCTCCCCTCCCCTCGACGAGAGGCCTCACTGCTGGAGGGCTTGGCAGTGTGCAAGCCACCGGCTCCTAAGCCTTCCCCAAGGACGCCCGGGGCCTAGATGCAAAGGCAAGGCAGGAGTGGAGCTGAGGCCAGGAAGGCGCCAGGGGCCTCTCCCAGCATCGCACAGCCTGCTCCTTCCCGGGCAGCAAGCCTAGCAGCGAGGCAAGCCCGGGCAAGTCTCGCCCAGGGCGGAGCAGCCTCGCGCAAGGCACTTGACTAGATCCGGCCTCTGAGCAGAGCTGGAGCTCTGCCGTCCTGGAGGCACACTCGGCTCGGCCCAAGCAGGGATTGCAGCTGCACGCGGCTTGGCTCCCTCGACTCTTCCCAAGGAGGCTCGCTTCCAAGCGGACCGTGCACTTGGCTTCCAGGCAGGGACGCCCCGCGCCTCCTGCAGGTCTTGGCACAGGGGCTGCTTCCCCTGAGCGGAGGCTGTGGGCGGCAGCCCAGACACGCAGGGGCAGGCCCCAACCACCTGCCCACGTCTCTGCTGGTGGGGAGAGCACTAGGGAAATGACGTCTGTCAGGCACCTTCTGGGCGCTCACGGAGTCAGCCTCCGGGTGTGTGGGGCTGCAGACCACAGCCGGGGGCCCTGGGAAGCCTGGTGCTCTCCGTGCTGTGCTGAGTCTGGGCGGCCAAGCGACCGCTGGAGGAGCCCTGCACTTGCCATTCCCTTCCCTATGACAGAGCTCTCACGGCTGGAGGGCTTGGCAGCGTGCACCCCACCGGCCCCTAAGCCCTCCGCAAGGACGCCTGGGGACTAGGTGCAAAGGCAAGGCAGGAGTGGAGCTGAGGCCAGGAAGGCGCCAGGAGCGTCTGCCTGTCTGGCGCAGCCTGCTCCTTCCCGGGCAGGAAGCCTAGCAGCGAGGCAAGTCTGGGCAAGGCTCGCCCAGGGCAGAGCAGCCTCACGCCAGCAACTCTGCCAGATCGGGCCTCTGAGCAGAGCTGGAGCTCTGCCGTACTGGAGGCTCACTGGGCTCCGCCCAAGGAGTGAGTGCAGACGCACGCAGCTGGGCTGCCTCCTCTTCTCCCGAGGAGGCTCGCTTCCCGCCTGCTGTGCACTAGGCTTCCAGGCGGGGGCGCCCCGCGCCCCCTACAGGTCTTGGCTCAGGGGCTGCTTCCCTGGAGCTGGGGCTGCCGGCGGGAGCCCAGACACGCAGGGGCAGGCCCCACCACCTGCACACGTCTCTGCTGGGGAGCAGAGCGCTAGGGACATGACGTCTGTCAGGCACCTTCTGGGCGCCCACGGAGTCAGCCTCCGGGAGTGTGGGGCTGCAGACCACAGCCAGGGGACCTGGGAGCCTTGTGCTCTCCGTGCGGCGCTGAGTCTGGGCGGCCAAGCAACCGCTGGTGGAGCCCTGCACTTGCCCTCCCCTCCCCTCGACGAGAGGCCTCACTGCTGGAGGGCTTGGCAGTGTGCAAGCCACCGGCTCCTAAGCCTTCCCCAAGGACGCCCGGGGCCTAGATGCAAAGGCAAGGCAGGAGTGGAGCTGAGGCCAGGAAGGCGCCAGGGGCCTCTCCCAGCATCGCACAGCCTGCTCCTTCCCGGGCAGCAAGCCTAGCAGCGAGGCAAGCCCGGGCAAGTCTCGCCCAGGGCGGAGCAGCCTCGCGCAAGGCACTTGACTAGATCCGGCCTCTGAGCAGAGCTGGAGCTCTGCCGTCCTGGAGGCACACTCGGCTCGGCCCAAGCAGGGATTGCAGCTGCACGCGGCTTGGCTCCCTCGACTCTTCCCAAGGAGGCTCGCTTCCAAGCGGACCGTGCACTTGGCTTCCAGGCAGGGACGCCCCGCGCCTCCTGCAGGTCTTGGCACAGGGGCTGCTTCCCCTGAGCGGAGGCTGTGGGCGGCAGCCCAGACACGCAGGGGCAGGCCCCAACGACCTGCCCACGTCTCTGCTGCTGGGGAGAGCACTAGGGAAATGACGTCTGTCAGGCACCTTCTGGGCGCTCACGGAGTCAGCCTCCGGGTGTGTGGGGCTGCAGACCACAGCCGGGGGCCCTGGGAAGCCTGGTGCTCTCCGTGCTGTGCTGAGTCTGGGCGGCCAAGCGACCGCTGGAGGAGCCCTGCACTTGCCATTCCCTTCCCTATGACAGAGCTCTCACGGCTGGAGGGCTTGGCAGCGTGCACCCCACCGGCCCCTAAGCCCTCCGCAAGGACGCCTGGGGACTAGGTGCAAAGGCAAGGCAGGAGTGGAGCTGAGGCCAGGAAGGCGCCAGGAGCGTCTGCCTGTCTGGCGCAGCCTGCTCCTTCCCGGGCAGGAAGCCTAGCAGCGAGGCAAGTCTGGGCAAGGCTCGCCCAGGGCAGAGCAGCCTCACGCCAGCAACTCTGCCAGATCGGGCCTCTGAGCAGAGCTGGAGCTCTGCCGTACTGGAGGCTCACTGGGCTCCGCCCAAGGAGTGAGTGCAGACGCACGCAGCTGGGCTGCCTCCTCTTCTCCCGAGGAGGCTCGCTTCCCGCCTGCTGTGCACTAGGCTTCCAGGCGGGGGCGCCCCGCGCCCCCTACAGGTCTTGGCTCAGGGGCTGCTTCCCTGGAGCTGGGGCTGCCGGCGGGAGCCCAGACACGCAGGGGCAGGCCCCACCACCTGCACACGTCTCTGCTGGGGAGCAGAGCGCTAGGGACATGACGTCTGTCAGGCACCTTCTGGGCGCCCACGGAGTCAGCCTCCGGGAGTGTGGGGCTGCAGACCACAGCCAGGGGACCTGGGAGCCTCGTGCTCTCCGTGCGGCGCTGAGTCTGGGCGGCCAAGCAACCGCTGGTGGAGCCCTGCACTTGCCCTCCCCTCCCCTCGACGAGAGGCCTCACTGCTGGAGGGCTTGGCAGTGTGCAAGCCACCGGCTCCTAAGCCTTCCCCAAGGACGCCCGGGGCCTAGATGCAAAGGCAAGGCAGGAGTGGAGCTGAGGCCAGGAAGGCGCCAGGGGCCTCTCCCAGCATCGCACAGCCTGCTCCTTCCCGGGCAGCAAGCCTAGCAGCGAGGCAAGCCCGGGCAAGTCTCGCCCAGGGCGGAGCAGCCTCGCGCAAGGCACTTGACTAGATCCGGCCTCTGAGCAGAGCTGGAGCTCTGCCGTCCTGGAGGCACACTCGGCTCGGCCCAAGCAGGGATTGCAGCTGCACGCGGCTTGGCTCCCTCGACTCTTCCCAAGGAGGCTCGCTTCCAAGCGGACCGTGCACTTGGCTTCCAGGCAGGGACGCCCCGCGCCTCCTGCAGGTCTTGGCACAGGGGCTGCTTCCCCTGAGCGGAGGCTGTGGGCGGCAGCCCAGACACGCAGGGGCAGGCCCCAACCACCTGCCCACGTCTCTGCTGGTGGGGAGAGCACTAGGGAAATGACGTCTGTCAGGCACCTTCTGGGCGCTCACGGAGTCAGCCTCCGGGTGTGTGGGGCTGCAGACCACAGCCGGGGGCCCTGGGAAGCCTGGTGCTCTCCGTGCTGTGCTGAGTCTGGGCGGCCAAGCGACCGCTGGAGGAGCCCTGCACTTGCCATTCCCTTCCCTATGACAGAGCTCTCACGGCTGGAGGGCTTGGCAGCGTGCACCCCACCGGCCCCTAAGCCCTCCGCAAGGACGCCTGGGGACTAGGTGCAAAGGCAAGGCAGGAGTGGAGCTGAGGCCAGGAAGGCGCCAGGAGCGTCTGCCTGTCTGGCGCAGCCTGCTCCTTCCCGGGCAGGAAGCCTAGCAGCGAGGCAAGTCTGGGCAAGGCTCGCCCAGGGCAGAGCAGCCTCACGCCAGCAACTCTGCCAGATCGGGCCTCTGAGCAGAGCTGGAGCTCTGCCGTACTGGAGGCTCACTGGGCTCCGCCCAAGGAGTGAGTGCAGACGCACGCAGCTGGGCTGCCTCCTCTTCTCCCGAGGAGGCTCGCTTCCCGCCTGCTGTGCACTAGGCTTCCAGGCGGGGGCGCCCCGCGCCCCCTACAGGTCTTGGCTCAGGGGCTGCTTCCCTGGAGCTGGGGCTGCCGGCGGGAGCCCAGACACGCAGGGGCAGGCCCCACCACCTGCACACGTCTCTGCTGGGGAGCAGAGCGCTAGGGACATGACGTCTGTCAGGCACCTTCTGGGCGCCCACGGAGTCAGCCTCCGGGAGTGTGGGCCTGCAGACCACAGCCAGGGGACCTGGGAGCCTTGTGCTCTCCGTGCGGCGCTGAGTCTGGGCGGCCAAGCAACCGCTGGTGGAGCCCTGCACTTGCCCTCCCCTCCCCTCGACGAGAGGCCTCACTGCTGGAGGGCTTGGCAGTGTGCAAGCCACCGGCTCCTAAGCCTTCCCCAAGGACGCCCGGGGCCTAGATGCAAAGGCAAGGCAGGAGTGGAGCTGAGGCCAGGAAGGCGCCAGGGGCCTCTCCCAGCATCGCACAGCCTGCTCCTTCCCGGGCAGCAAGCCTAGCAGCGAGGCAAGCCCGGGCAAGTCTCGCCCAGGGCGGAGCAGCCTCGCGCAAGGCACTTGACTAGATCCGGCCTCTGAGCAGAGCTGGAGCTCTGCCGTCCTGGAGGCACACTCGGCTCGGCCCAAGCAGGGATTGCAGCTGCACGCGGCTTGGCTCCCTCGACTCTTCCCAAGGAGGCTCGCTTCCAAGCGGACCGTGCACTTGGCTTCCAGGCAGGGACGCCCCGCGCCTCCTGCAGGTCTTGGCACAGGGGCTGCTTCCCCTGAGCGGAGGCTGTGGGCGGCAGCCCAGACACGCAGGGGCAGGCCCCAACCACCTGCCCACGTCTCTGCTGGTGGGGAGAGCACTAGGGAAATGACGTCTGTCAGGCACCTTCTGGGCGCTCACGGAGTCAGCCTCCGGGTGTGTGGGGCTGCAGACCACAGCCGGGGGCCCTGGGAAGCCTGGTGCTCTCCGTGCTGTGCTGAGTCTGGGCGGCCAAGCGACCGCTGGAGGAGCCCTGCACTTGCCATTCCCTTCCCTATGACAGAGCTCTCACGGCTGGAGGGCTTGGCAGCGTGCACCCCACCGGCCCCTAAGCCCTCCGCAAGGACGCCTGGGGACTAGGTGCAAAGGCAAGGCAGGAGTGGAGCTGAGGCCAGGAAGGCGCCAGGAGCGTCTGCCTGTCTGGCGCAGCCTGCTCCTTCCCGGGCAGGAAGCCTAGCAGCGAGGCAAGTCTGGGCAAGGCTCGCCCAGGGCAGAGCAGCCTCACGCCAGCAACTCTGCCAGATCGGGCCTCTGAGCAGAGCTGGAGCTCTGCCGTACTGGAGGCTCACTGGGCTCCGCCCAAGGAGTGAGTGCAGACGCACGCAGCTGGGCTGCCTCCTCTTCTCCCGAGGAGGCTCGCTTCCCGCCTGCTGTGCACTAGGCTTCCAGGCGGGGGCGCCCCGCGCCCCCTACAGGTCTTGGCTCAGGGGCTGCTTCCCTGGAGCTGGGGCTGCCGGCGGGAGCCCAGACACGCAGGGGCAGGCCCCACCACCTGCACACGTCTCTGCTGGGGAGCAGAGCGCTAGGGACATGACGTCTGTCAGGCACCTTCTGGGCGCCCACGGAGTCAGCCTCCGGGAGTGTGGGGCTGCAGACCACAGCCAGGGGACCTGGGAGCCTTGTGCTCTCCGTGCGGCGCTGAGTCTGGGCGGCCAAGCAACCGCTGGTGGAGCCCTGCACTTGCCCTCCCCTCCCCTCGACGAGAGGCCTCACTGCTGGAGGGCTTGGCAGTGTGCAAGCCACCGGCTCCTAAGCCTTCCCCAAGGACGCCCGGGGCCTAGATGCAAAGGCAAGGCAGGAGTGGAGCTGAGGCCAGGAAGGCGCCAGGGGCCTCTCCCAGCATCGCACAGCCTGCTCCTTCCCGGGCAGCAAGCCTAGCAGCGAGGCAAGCCCGGGCAAGTCTCGCCCAGGGCGGAGCAGCCTCGCGCAAGGCACTTGACTAGATCCGGCCTCTGAGCAGAGCTGGAGCTCTGCCGTCCTGGAGGCACACTCGGCTCGGCCCAAGCAGGGATTGCAGCTGCACGCGGCTTGGCTCCCTCGACTCTTCCCAAGGAGGCTCGCTTCCAAGCGGACCGTGCACTTGGCTTCCAGGCAGGGACGCCCCGCGCCTCCTGCAGGTCTTGGCACAGGGGCTGCTTCCCCTGAGCGGAGGCTGTGGGCGGCAGCCCAGACACGCAGGGGCAGGCCCCAACCACCTGCCCACGTCTCTGCTGCTGGGGAGAGCACTAGGGAAATGACGTCTGTCAGGCACCTTCTGGGCGCTCACGGAGTCAGCCTCCGGGTGTGTGGGGCTGCAGACCACAGCCGGGGGCCCTGGGAAGCCTGGTGCTCTCCGTGCTGTGCTGAGTCTGGGCGGCCAAGCGACCGCTGGAGGAGCCCTGCACTTGCCATTCCCTTCCCTATGACAGAGCTCTCACGGCTGGAGGGCTTGGCAGCGTGCACCCCACCGGCCCCTAAGCCCTCCGCAAGGACGCCTGGGGACTAGGTGCAAAGGCAAGGCAGGAGTGGAGCTGAGGCCAGGAAGGCGCCAGGAGCGTCTGCCTGTCTGGCGCAGCCTGCTCCTTCCCGGGCAGGAAGCCTAGCAGCGAGGCAAGTCTGGGCAAGGCTCGCCCAGGGCAGAGCAGCCTCACGCCAGCAACTCTGCCAGATCGGGCCTCTGAGCAGAGCTGGAGCTCTGCCGTACTGGAGGCTCACTGGGCTCCGCCCAAGGAGTGAGTGCAGACGCACGCAGCTGGGCTGCCTCCTCTTCTCCCGAGGAGGCTCGCTTCCCGCCTGCTGTGCACTAGGCTTCCAGGCGGGGGCGCCCCGCGCCCCCTACAGGTCTTGGCTCAGGGGCTGCTTCCCTGGAGCTGGGGCTGCCGGCGGGAGCCCAGACACGCAGGGGCAGGCCCCACCACCTGCACACGTCTCTGCTGGGGAGCAGAGCGCTAGGGACATGACGTCTGTCAGGCACCTTCTGGGCGCCCACGGAGTCAGCCTCCGGGAGTGTGGGGCTGCAGACCACAGCCAGGGGACCTGGGAGCCTTGTGCTCTCCGTGCGGCGCTGAGTCTGGGCGGCCAAGCAACCGCTGGTGGAGCCCTGCACTTGCCCTCCCCTCCCCTCGACGAGAGGCCTCACTGCTGGAGGGCTTGGCAGTGTGCAAGCCACCGGCTCCTAAGCCTTCCCCAAGGACGCCCGGGGCCTAGATGCAAAGGCAAGGCAGGAGTGGAGCTGAGGCCAGGAAGGCGCCAGGGGCCTCTCCCAGCATCGCACAGCCTGCTCCTTCCCGGGCAGCAAGCCTAGCAGCGAGGCAAGCCCGGGCAAGTCTCGCCCAGGGCGGAGCAGCCTCGCGCAAGGCACTTGACTAGATCCGGCCTCTGAGCAGAGCTGGAGCTCTGCCGTCCTGGAGGCACACTCGGCTCGGCCCAAGCAGGGATTGCAGCTGCACGCGGCTTGGCTCCCTCGACTCTTCCCAAGGAGGCTCGCTTCCAAGCGGACCGTGCACTTGGCTTCCAGGCAGGGACGCCCCGCGCCTCCTGCAGGTCTTGGCACAGGGGCTGCTTCCCCTGAGCGGAGGCTGTGGGCGGCAGCCCAGACACGCAGGGGCAGGCCCCAACCACCTGCCCACGTCTCTGCTGGTGGGGAGAGCACTAGGGAAATGACGTCTGTCAGGCACCTTCTGGGCGCTCACGGAGTCAGCCTCCGGGTGTGTGGGGCTGCAGACCACAGCCGGGGGCCCTGGGAAGCCTGGTGCTCTCCGTGCTGTGCTGAGTCTGGGCGGCCAAGCGAGCGCTGGAGGAGCCCTGCACTTGCCATTCCCTTCCCTATGACAGAGCTCTCACGGCTGGAGGGCTTGGCAGCGTGCACCCCACCGGCCCCTAAGCCCTCCGCAAGGACGCCTGGGGACTAGGTGCAAAGGCAAGGCAGGAGTGGAGCTGAGGCCAGGAAGGCGCCAGGAGCGTCTGCCTGTCTGGCGCAGCCTGCTCCTTCCCGGGCAGGAAGCCTAGCAGCGAGGCAAGTCTGGGCAAGGCTCGCCCAGGGCAGAGCAGCCTCACGCCAGCAACTCTGCCAGATCGGGCCTCTGAGCAGAGCTGGAGCTCTGCCGTACTGGAGGCTCACTGGGCTCCGCCCAAGGAGTGAGTGCAGACGCACGCAGCTGGGCTGCCTCCTCTTCTCCCGAGGAGGCTCGCTTCCCGCCTGCTGTGCACTAGGCTTCCAGGCGGGGGCGCCCCGCGCCCCCTACAGGTCTTGGCTCAGGGGCTGCTTCCCTGGAGCTGGGGCTGCCGGCGGGAGCCCAGACACGCAGGGGCAGGCCCCACCACCTGCACACGTCTCTGCTGGGGAGCAGAGCGCTAGGGACATGACGTCTGTCAGGCACCTTCTGGGCGCCCACGGAGTCAGCCTCCGGGAGTGTGGGGCTGCAGACCACAGCCAGGGGACCTGGGAGCCTTGTGCTCTCCGTGCGGCGCTGAGTCTGGGCGGCCAAGCAACCGCTGGTGGAGCCCTGCACTTGCCCTCCCCTCCCCTCGACGAGAGGCCTCACTGCTGGAGGGCTTGGCAGTGTGCAAGCCACCGGCTCCTAAGCCTTCCCCAAGGACGCCCGGGGCCTAGATGCAAAGGCAAGGCAGGAGTGGAGCTGAGGCCAGGAAGGCGCCAGGGGCCTCTCCCAGCATCGCACAGCCTGCTCCTTCCCGGGCAGCAAGCCTAGCAGCGAGGCAAGCCCGGGCAAGTCTCGCCCAGGGCGGAGCAGCCTCGCGCAAGGCACTTGACTAGATCCGGCCTCTGAGCAGAGCTGGAGCTCTGCCGTCCTGGAGGCACACTCGGCTCGGCCCAAGCAGGGATTGCAGCTGCACGCGGCTTGGCTCCCTCGACTCTTCCCAAGGAGGCTCGCTTCCAAGCGGACCGTGCACTTGGCTTCCAGGCAGGGACGCCCCGCGCCTCCTGCAGGTCTTGGCACAGGGGCTGCTTCCCCTGAGCGGAGGCTGTGGGCGGCAGCCCAGACACGCAGGGGCAGGCCCCAACCACCTGCCCACGTCTCTGCTGGTGGGGAGAGCACTAGGGAAATGACGTCTGTCAGGCACCTTCTGGGCGCTCACGGAGTCAGCCTCCGGGTGTGTGGGGCTGCAGACCACAGCCGGGGGCCCTGGGAAGCCTGGTGCTCTCCGTGCTGTGCTGAGTCTGGGCGGCCAAGCGACCGCTGGAGGAGCCCTGCACTTGCCATTCCCTTCCCTATGACAGAGCTCTCACGGCTGGAGGGCTTGGCAGCGTGCACCCCACCGGCCCCTAAGCCCTCCGCAAGGACGCCTGGGGACTAGGTGCAAAGGCAAGGCAGGAGTGGAGCTGAGGCCAGGAAGGCGCCAGGAGCGTCTGCCTGTCTGGCGCAGCCTGCTCCTTCCCGGGCAGGAAGCCTAGCAGCGAGGCAAGTCTGGGCAAGGCTCGCCCAGGGCAGAGCAGCCTCACGCCAGCAACTCTGCCAGATCGGGCCTCTGAGCAGAGCTGGAGCTCTGCCGTACTGGAGGCTCACTGGGCTCCGCCCAAGGAGTGAGTGCAGACGCACGCAGCTGGGCTGCCTCCTCTTCTCCCGAGGAGGCTCGCTTCCCGCCTGCTGTGCACTAGGCTTCCAGGCGGGGGCGCCCCGCGCCCCCTACAGGTCTTGGCTCAGGGGCTGCTTCCCTGGAGCTGGGGCTGCCGGCGGGAGCCCAGACACGCAGGGGCAGGCCCCACCACCTGCACACGTCTCTGCTGGGGAGCAGAGCGCTAGGGACATGACGTCTGTCAGGCACCTTCTGGGCGCCCACGGAGTCAGCCTCCGGGAGTGTGGGGCTGCAGACCACAGCCAGGGGACCTGGGAGCCTTGTGCTCTCCGTGCGGCGCTGAGTCTGGGCGGCCAAGCAACCGCTGGTGGAGCCCTGCACTTGCCCTCCCCTCCCCTCGACGAGAGGCCTCACTGCTGGAGGGCTTGGCAGTGTGCAAGCCACCGGCTCCTAAGCCTTCCCCAAGGACGCCCGGGGCCTAGATGCAAAGGCAAGGCAGGAGTGGAGCTGAGGCCAGGAAGGCGCCAGGGGCCTCTCCCAGCATCGCACAGCCTGCTCCTTCCCGGGCAGCAAGCCTAGCAGCGAGGCAAGCCCGGGCAAGTCTCGCCCAGGGCGGAGCAGCCTCGCGCAAGGCACTTGACTAGATCCGGCCTCTGAGCAGAGCTGGAGCTCTGCCGTCCTGGAGGCACACTCGGCTCGGCCCAAGCAGGGATTGCAGCTGCACGCGGCTTGGCTCCCTCGACTCTTCCCAAGGAGGCTCGCTTCCAAGCGGACCGTGCACTTGGCTTCCAGGCAGGGACGCCCCGCGCCTCCTGCAGGTCTTGGCACAGGGGCTGCTTCCCCTGAGCGGAGGCTGTGGGCGGCAGCCCAGACACGCAGGGGCAGGCCCCAACCACCTGCCCACGTCTCTGCTGGTGGGGAGAGCACTAGGGAAATGACGTCTGTCAGGCACCTTCTGGGCGCTCACGGAGTCAGCCTCCGGGTGTGTGGGGCTGCAGACCACAGCCGGGGGCCCTGGGAAGCCTGGTGCTCTCCGTGCTGTGCTGAGTCTGGGCGGCCAAGCGACCGCTGGAGGAGCCCTGCACTTGCCATTCCCTTCCCTATGACAGAGCTCTCACGGCTGGAGGGCTTGGCAGCGTGCACCCCACCGGCCCCTAAGCCCTCCGCAAGGACGCCTGGGGACTAGGTGCAAAGGCAAGGCAGGAGTGGAGCTGAGGCCAGGAAGGCGCCAGGAGCGTCTGCCTGTCTGGCGCAGCCTGCTCCTTCCCGGGCAGGAAGCCTAGCAGCGAGGCAAGTCTGGGCAAGGCTCGCCCAGGGCAGAGCAGCCTCACGCCAGCAACTCTGCCAGATCGGGCCTCTGAGCAGAGCTGGAGCTCTGCCGTACTGGAGGCTCACTGGGCTCCGCCCAAGGAGTGAGTGCAGACGCACGCAGCTGGGCTGCCTCCTCTTCTCCCGAGGAGGCTCGCTTCCCGCCTGCTGTGCACTAGGCTTCCGGGCGGGGGCGCCCCGCGCCCCCTACAGGTCTTGGCTCAGGGGCTGCTTCCCTGGAGCTGGGGCTGCCGGCGGGAGCCCAGACACGCAGGGGCAGGCCCCACCACCTGCACACGTCTCTGCTGGGGAGCAGAGCGCTAGGGACATGACGTCTGTCAGGCACCTTCTGGGCGCCCACGGAGTCAGCCTCCGGGAGTGTGGGGCTGCAGACCACAGCCAGGGGACCTGGGAGCCTTGTGCTCTCCGTGCGGCGCTGAGTCTGGGCGGCCAAGCAACCGCTGGTGGAGCCCTGCACTTGCCCTCCCCTCCCCTCGACGAGAGGCCTCACTGCTGGAGGGCTTGGCAGTGTGCAAGCCACCGGCTCCTAAGCCTTCCCCAAGGACGCCCGGGGCCTAGATGCAAAGGCAAGGCAGGAGTGGAGCTGAGGCCAGGAAGGCGCCAGGGGCCTCTCCCAGCATCGCACAGCCTGCTCCTTCCCGGGCAGCAAGCCTAGCAGCGAGGCAAGCCCGGGCAAGTCTCGCCCAGGGCGGAGCAGCCTCGCGCAAGGCACTTGACTAGATCCGGCCTCTGAGCAGAGCTGGAGCTCTGCCGTCCTGGAGGCACACTCGGCTCGGCCCAAGCAGGGATTGCAGCTGCACGCGGCTTGGCTCCCTCGACTCTTCCCAAGGAGGCTCGCTTCCAAGCGGACCGTGCACTTGGCTTCCAGGCAGGGACGCCCCGCGCCTCCTGCAGGTCTTGGCACAGGGGCTGCTTCCCCTGAGCGGAGGCTGTGGGCGGCAGCCCAGACACGCAGGGGCAGGCCCCAACCACCTGCCCACGTCTCTGCTGGTGGGGAGAGCACTAGGGAAATGACGTCTGTCAGGCACCTTCTGGGCGCTCACGGAGTCAGCCTCCGGGTGTGTGGGGCTGCAGACCACAGCCGGGGGCCCTGGGAAGCCTGGTGCTCTCCGTGCTGTGCTGAGTCTGGGCGGCCAAGCGACCGCTGGAGGAGCCCTGCACTTGCCATTCCCTTCCCTATGACAGAGCTCTCACGGCTGGAGGGCTTGGCAGCGTGCACCCCACCGGCCCCTAAGCCCTCCGCAAGGACGCCTGGGGACTAGGTGCAAAGGCAAGGCAGGAGTGGAGCTGAGGCCAGGAAGGCGCCAGGAGCGTCTGCCTGTCTGGCGCAGCCTGCTCCTTCCCGGGCAGGAAGCCTAGCAGCGAGGCAAGTCTGGGCAAGGCTCGCCCAGGGCAGAGCAGCCTCACGCCAGCAACTCTGCCAGATCGGGCCTCTGAGCAGAGCTGGAGCTCTGCCGTACTGGAGGCTCACTGGGCTCCGCCCAAGGAGTGAGTGCAGACGCACGCAGCTGGGCTGCCTCCTCTTCTCCCGAGGAGGCTCGCTTCCCGCCTGCTGTGCACTAGGCTTCCAGGCGGGGGCGCCCCGCGCCCCCTACAGGTCTTGGCTCAGGGGCTGCTTCCCTGGAGCTGGGGCTGCCGGCGGGAGCCCAGACACGCAGGGGCAGGCCCCACCACCTGCACACGTCTCTGCTGGGGAGCAGAGCGCTAGGGACATGACGTCTGTCAGGCACCTTCTGGGCGCCCACGGAGTCAGCCTCCGGGAGTGTGGGGCTGCAGACCACAGCCAGGGGACCTGGGAGCCTTGTGCTCTCCGTGCGGCGCTGAGTCTGGGCGGCCAAGCAACCGCTGGTGGAGCCCTGCACTTGCCCTCCCCTCCCCTCGACGAGAGGCCTCACTGCTGGAGGGCTTGGCAGTGTGCAAGCCACCGGCTCCTAAGCCTTCCCCAAGGACGCCCGGGGCCTAGATGCAAAGGCAAGGCAGGAGTGGAGCTGAGGCCAGGAAGGCGCCAGGGGCCTCTCCCAGCATCGCACAGCCTGCTCCTTCCCGGGCAGCAAGCCTAGCAGCGAGGCAAGCCCGGGCAAGTCTCGCCCAGGGCGGAGCAGCCTCGCGCAAGGCACTTGACTAGATCCGGCCTCTGAGCAGAGCTGGAGCTCTGCCGTCCTGGAGGCACACTCGGCTCGGCCCAAGCAGGGATTGCAGCTGCACGCGGCTTGGCTCCCTCGACTCTTCCCAAGGAGGCTCGCTTCCAAGCGGACCGTGCACTTGGCTTCCAGGCAGGGACGCCCCGCGCCTCCTGCAGGTCTTGGCACAGGGGCTGCTTCCCCTGAGCGGAGGCTGTGGGCGGCAGCCCAGACACGCAGGGGCAGGCCCCAACCACCTGCCCACGTCTCTGCTGGTGGGGAGAGCACTAGGGAAATGACGTCTGTCAGGCACCTTCTGGGCGCTCACGGAGTCAGCCTCCGGGTGTGTGGGGCTGCAGACCACAGCCGGGGGCCCTGGGAAGCCTGGTGCTCTCCGTGCTGTGCTGAGTCTGGGCGGCCAAGCGACCGCTGGAGGAGCCCTGCACTTGCCATTCCCTTCCCTATGACAGAGCTCTCACGGCTGGAGGGCTTGGCAGCGTGCACCCCACCGGCCCCTAAGCCCTCCGCAAGGACGCCTGGGGACTAGGTGCAAAGGCAAGGCAGGAGTGGAGCTGAGGCCAGGAAGGCGCCAGGAGCGTCTGCCTGTCTGGCGCAGCCTGCTCCTTCCCGGGCAGGAAGCCTAGCAGCGAGGCAAGTCTGGGCAAGGCTCGCCCAGGGCAGAGCAGCCTCACGCCAGCAACTCTGCCAGATCGGGCCTCTGAGCAGAGCTGGAGCTCTGCCGTACTGGAGGCTCACTGGGCTCCGCCCAAGGAGTGAGTGCAGACGCACGCAGCTGGGCTGCCTCCTCTTCTCCCGAGGAGGCTCGCTTCCCGCATGCTGTGCACTAGGCTTCCAGGCGGGGGCGCCCCGCGCCCCCTACAGGTCTTGGCTCAGGGGCTGCTTCCCTGGAGCTGGGGCTGCCGGCGGGAGCCCAGACACGCAGGGGCAGGCCCCACCACCTGCACACGTCTCTGCTGGGGAGCAGAGCGCTAGGGACATGACGTCTGTCAGGCACCTTCTGGGCGCCCACGGAGTCAGCCTCCGGGAGTGTGGGGCTGCAGACCACAGCCAGGGGACCTGGGAGCCTTGTGCTCTCCGTGCGGCGCTGAGTCTGGGCGGCCAAGCAACCGCTGGTGGAGCCCTGCACTTGCCCTCCCCTCCCCTCGACGAGAGGCCTCACTGCTGGAGGGCTTGGCAGTGTGCAAGCCACCGGCTCCTAAGCCTTCCCCAAGGACGCCCGGGGCCTAGATGCAAAGGCAAGGCAGGAGTGGAGCTGAGGCCAGGAAGGCGCCAGGGGCCTCTCCCAGCATCGCACAGCCTGCTCCTTCCCGGGCAGCAAGCCTAGCAGCGAGGCAAGCCCGGGCAAGTCTCGCCCAGGGCGGAGCAGCCTCGCGCAAGGCACTTGACTAGATCCGGCCTCTGAGCAGAGCTGGAGCTCTGCCGTCCTGGAGGCACACTCGGCTCGGCCCAAGCAGGGATTGCAGCTGCACGCGGCTTGGCTCCCTCGACTCTTCCCAAGGAGGCTCGCTTCCAAGCGGACCGTGCACTTGGCTTCCAGGCAGGGACGCCCCGCGCCTCCTGCAGGTCTTGGCACAGGGGCTGCTTCCCCTGAGCGGAGGCTGTGGGCGGCAGCCCAGACACGCAGGGGCAGGCCCCAACCACCTGCCCACGTCTCTGCTGCTGGGGAGAGCACTAGGGAAATGACGTCTGTCAGGCACCTTCTGGGCGCTCACGGAGTCAGCCTCCGGGTGTGTGGGGCTGCAGACCACAGCCGGGGGCCCTGGGAAGCCTGGTGCTCTCCGTGCTGTGCTGAGTCTGGGCGGCCAAGCGACCGCTGGAGGAGCCCTGCACTTGCCATTCCCTTCCCTATGACAGAGCTCTCACGGCTGGAGGGCTTGGCAGCGTGCACCCCACCGGCCCCTAAGCCCTCCGCAAGGACGCCTGGGGACTAGGTGCAAAGGCAAGGCAGGAGTGGAGCTGAGGCCAGGAAGGCGCCAGGAGCGTCTGCCTGTCTGGCGCAGCCTGCTCCTTCCCGGGCAGGAAGCCTAGCAGCGAGGCAAGTCTGGGCAAGGCTCGCCCAGGGCAGAGCAGCCTCACGCCAGCAACTCTGCCAGATCGGGCCTCTGAGCAGAGCTGGAGCTCTGCCGTACTGGAGGCTCACTGGGCTCCGCCCAAGGAGTGAGTGCAGACGCACGCAGCTGGGCTGCCTCCTCTTCTCCCGAGGAGGCTCGCTTCCCGCCTGCTGTGCACTAGGCTTCCAGGCGGGGGCGCCCCGCGCCCCCTACAGGTCTTGGCTCAGGGGCTGCTTCCCTGGAGCTGGGGCTGCCGGCGGGAGCCCAGACACGCAGGGGCAGGCCCCACCACCTGCACACGTCTCTGCTGGGGAGCAGAGCGCTAGGGACATGACGTCTGTCAGGCACCTTCTGGGCGCCCACGGAGTCAGCCTCCGGGAGTGTGGGGCTGCAGACCACAGCCAGGGGACCTGGGAGCCTTGTGCTCTCCGTGCGGCGCTGAGTCTGGGCGGCCAAGCAACCGCTGGTGGAGCCCTGCACTTGCCCTCCCCTCCCCTCGACGAGAGGCCTCACTGCTGGAGGGCTTGGCAGTGTGCAAGCCACCGGCTCCTAAGCCTTCCCCAAGGACGCCCGGGGCCTAGATGCAAAGGCAAGGCAGGAGTGGAGCTGAGGCCAGGAAGGCGCCAGGGGCCTCTCCCAGCATCGCACAGCCTGCTCCTTCCCGGGCAGCAAGCCTAGCAGCGAGGCAAGCCCGGGCAAGTCTCGCCCAGGGCGGAGCAGCCTCGCGCAAGGCACTTGACTAGATCCGGCCTCTGAGCAGAGCTGGAGCTCTGCCGTCCTGGAGGCACACTCGGCTCGGCCCAAGCAGGGATTGCAGCTGCACGCGGCTTGGCTCCCTCGACTCTTCCCAAGGAGGCTCGCTTCCAAGCGGACCGTGCACTTGGCTTCCAGGCAGGGACGCCCCGCGCCTCCTGCAGGTCTTGGCACAGGGGCTGCTTCCCCTGAGCGGAGGCTGTGGGCGGCAGCCCAGACACGCAGGGGCAGGCCCCAACCACCTGCCCACGTCTCTGCTGCTGGGGAGAGCACTAGGGAAATGACGTCTGTCAGGCACCTTCTGGGCGCTCACGGAGTCAGCCTCCGGGTGTGTGGGGCTGCAGACCACAGCCGGGGGCCCTGGGAAGCCTGGTGCTCTCCGTGCTGTGCTGAGTCTGGGCGGCCAAGCGACCGCTGGAGGAGCCCTGCACTTGCCATTCCCTTCCCTATGACAGAGCTCTCACGGCTGGAGGGCTTGGCAGCGTGCACCCCACCGGCCCCTAAGCCCTCCGCAAGGACGCCTGGGGACTAGGTGCAAAGGCAAGGCAGGAGTGGAGCTGAGGCCAGGAAGGCGCCAGGAGCGTCTGCCTGTCTGGCGCAGCCTGCTCCTTCCCGGGCAGGAAGCCTAGCAGCGAGGCAAGTCTGGGCAAGGCTCGCCCAGGGCAGAGCAGCCTCACGCCAGCAACTCTGCCAGATCGGGCCTCTGAGCAGAGCTGGAGCTCTGCCGTACTGGAGGCTCACTGGGCTCCGCCCAAGGAGTGAGTGCAGACGCACGCAGCTGGGCTGCCTCCTCTTCTCCCGAGGAGGCTCGCTTCCCGCCTGCTGTGCACTAGGCTTCCAGGCGGGGGCGCCCCGCGCCCCCTACAGGTCTTGGCTCAGGGGCTGCTTCCCTGGAGCTGGGGCTGCCGGCGGGAGCCCAGACACGCAGGGGCAGGCCCCACCACCTGCACACGTCTCTGCTGGGGAGCAGAGCGCTAGGGACATGACGTCTGTCAGGCACCTTCTGGGCGCCCACGGAGTCAGCCTCCGGGAGTGTGGGGCTGCAGACCACAGCCAGGGGACCTGGGAGCCTTGTGCTCTCCGTGCGGCGCTGAGTCTGGGCGGCCAAGCAACCGCTGGTGGAGCCCTGCACTTGCCCTCCCCTCCCCTCGACGAGAGGCCTCACTGCTGGAGGGCTTGGCAGTGTGCAAGCCACCGGCTCCTAAGCCTTCCCCAAGGACGCCCGGGGCCTAGATGCAAAGGCAAGGCAGGAGTGGAGCTGAGGCCAGGAAGGCGCCAGGGGCCTCTCCCAGCATCGCACAGCCTGCTCCTTCCCGGGCAGCAAGCCTAGCAGCGAGGCAAGCCCGGGCAAGTCTCGCCCAGGGCGGAGCAGCCTCGCGCAAGGCACTTGACTAGATCCGGCCTCTGAGCAGAGCTGGAGCTCTGCCGTCCTGGAGGCACACTCGGCTCGGCCCAAGCAGGGATTGCAGCTGCACGCGGCTTGGCTCCCTCGACTCTTCCCAAGGAGGCTCGCTTCCAAGCGGACCGTGCACTTGGCTTCCAGGCAGGGACGCCCCGCGCCTCCTGCAGGTCTTGGCACAGGGGCTGCTTCCCCTGAGCGGAGGCTGTGGGCGGCAGCCCAGACACGCAGGGGCAGGCCCCAACCACCTGCCCACGTCTCTGCTGCTGGGGAGAGCACTAGGGAAATGACGTCTGTCAGGCACCTTCTGGGCGCTCACGGAGTCAGCCTCCGGGTGTGTGGGGCTGCAGACCACAGCCGGGGGCCCTGGGAAGCCTGGTGCTCTCCGTGCTGTGCTGAGTCTGGGCGGCCAAGCGACCGCTGGAGGAGCCCTGCACTTGCCATTCCCTTCCCTATGACAGAGCTCTCACGGCTGGAGGGCTTGGCAGCGTGCACCCCACCGGCCCCTAAGCCCTCCGCAAGGACGCCTGGGGACTAGGTGCAAAGGCAAGGCAGGAGTGGAGCTGAGGCCAGGAAGGCGCCAGGAGCGTCTGCCTGTCTGGCGCAGCCTGCTCCTTCCCGGGCAGGAAGCCTAGCAGCGAGGCAAGTCTGGGCAAGGCTCGCCCAGGGCAGAGCAGCCTCACGCCAGCAACTCTGCCAGATCGGGCCTCTGAGCAGAGCTGGAGCTCTGCCGTACTGGAGGCTCACTGGGCTCCGCCCAAGGAGTGAGTGCAGACGCACGCAGCTGGGCTGCCTCCTCTTCTCCCGAGGAGGCTCGCTTCCCGCCTGCTGTGCACTAGGCTTCCAGGCGGGGGCGCCCCGCGCCCCCTACAGGTCTTGGCTCAGGGGCTGCTTCCCTGGAGCTGGGGCTGCCGGCGGGAGCCCAGACACGCAGGGGCAGGCCCCACCACCTGCACACGTCTCTGCTGGGGAGCAGAGCGCTAGGGACATGACGTCTGTCAGGCACCTTCTGGGCGCCCACGGAGTCAGCCTCCGGGAGTGTGGGGCTGCAGACCACAGCCAGGGGACCTGGGAGCCTTGTGCTCTCCGTGCGGCGCTGAGTCTGGGCGGCCAAGCAACCGCTGGTGGAGCCCTGCACTTGCCCTCCCCTCCCCTCGACGAGAGGCCTCACTGCTGGAGGGCTTGGCAGTGTGCAAGCCACCGGCTCCTAAGCCTTCCCCAAGGACGCCCGGGGCCTAGATGCAAAGGCAAGGCAGGAGTGGAGCTGAGGCCAGGAAGGCGCCAGGGGCCTCTCCCAGCATCGCACAGCCTGCTCCTTCCCGGGCAGCAAGCCTAGCAGCGAGGCAAGCCCGGGCAAGTCTCGCCCAGGGCGGAGCAGCCTCGCGCAAGGCACTTGACTAGATCCGGCCTCTGAGCAGAGCTGGAGCTCTGCCGTCCTGGAGGCACACTCGGCTCGGCCCAAGCAGGGATTGCAGCTGCACGCGGCTTGGCTCCCTCGACTCTTCCCAAGGAGGCTCGCTTCCAAGCGGACCGTGCACTTGGCTTCCAGGCAGGGACGCCCCGCGCCTCCTGCAGGTCTTGGCACAGGGGCTGCTTCCCCTGAGCGGAGGCTGTGGGCGGCAGCCCAGACACGCAGGGGCAGGCCCCAACCACCTGCCCACGTCTCTGCTGCTGGGGAGAGCACTAGGGAAATGACGTCTGTCAGGCACCTTCTGGGCGCTCACGGAGTCAGCCTCCGGGTGTGTGGGGCTGCAGACCACAGCCGGGGGCCCTGGGAAGCCTGGTGCTCTCCGTGCTGTGCTGAGTCTGGGCGGCCAAGCGACCGCTGGAGGAGCCCTGCACTTGCCATTCCCTTCCCTATGACAGAGCTCTCACGGCTGGAGGGCTTGGCAGCGTGCACCCCACCGGCCCCTAAGCCCTCCGCAAGGACGCCTGGGGACTAGGTGCAAAGGCAAGGCAGGAGTGGAGCTGAGGCCAGGAAGGCGCCAGGAGCGTCTGCCTGTCTGGCGCAGCCTGCTCCTTCCCGGGCAGGAAGCCTAGCAGCGAGGCAAGTCTGGGCAAGGCTCGCCCAGGGCAGAGCAGCCTCACGCCAGCAACTCTGCCAGATCGGGCCTCTGAGCAGAGCTGGAGCTCTGCCGTACTGGAGGCTCACTGGGCTCCGCCCAAGGAGTGAGTGCAGACGCACGCAGCTGGGCTGCCTCCTCTTCTCCCGAGGAGGCTCGCTTCCCGCCTGCTGTGCACTAGGCTTCCAGGCGGGGGCGCCCCGCGCCCCCTACAGGTCTTGGCTCAGGGGCTGCTTCCCTGGAGCTGGGGCTGCCGGCGGGAGCCCAGACACGCAGGGGCAGGCCCCACCACCTGCACACGTCTCTGCTGGGGAGCAGAGCGCTAGGGACATGACGTCTGTCAGGCACCTTCTGGGCGCCCACGGAGTCAGCCTCCGGGAGTGTGGGGCTGCAGACCACAGCCAGGGGACCTGGGAGCCTTGTGCTCTCCGTGCGGCGCTGAGTCTGGGCGGCCAAGCAACCGCTGGTGGAGCCCTGCACTTGCCCTCCCCTCCCCTCGACGAGAGGCCTCACTGCTGGAGGGCTTGGCAGTGTGCAAGCCACCGGCTCCTAAGCCTTCCCCAAGGACGCCCGGGGCCTAGATGCAAAGGCAAGGCAGGAGTGGAGCTGAGGCCAGGAAGGCGCCAGGGGCCTCTCCCAGCATCGCACAGCCTGCTCCTTCCCAGGCAGCAAGCCTAGCAGCGAGGCAAGCCCGGGCAAGTCTCGCCCAGGGCGGAGCAGCCTCGCGCAAGGCACTTGACTAGATCCGGCCTCTGAGCAGAGCTGGAGCTCTGCCGTCCTGGAGGCACACTCGGCTCGGCCCAAGCAGGGATTGCAGCTGCACGCGGCTTGGCTCCCTCGACTCTTCCCAAGGAGGCTCGCTTCCAAGCGGACCGTGCACTTGGCTTCCAGGCAGGGACGCCCCGCGCCTCCTGCAGGTCTTGGCACAGGGGCTGCTTCCCCTGAGCGGAGGCTGTGGGCGGCAGCCCAGACACGCAGGGGCAGGCCCCAACCACCTGCCCACGTCTCTGCTGCTGGGGAGAGCACTAGGGAAATGACGTCTGTCAGGCACCTTCTGGGCGCTCACGGAGTCAGCCTCCGGGTGTGTGGGGCTGCAGACCACAGCCGGGGGCCCTGGGAAGCCTGGTGCTCTCCGTGCTGTGCTGAGTCTGGGCGGCCAAGCGACCGCTGGAGGAGCCCTGCACTTGCCATTCCCTTCCCTATGACAGAGCTCTCACGGCTGGAGGGCTTGGCAGCGTGCACCCCACCGGCCCCTAAGCCCTCCGCAAGGACGCCTGGGGACTAGGTGCAAAGGCAAGGCAGGAGTGGAGCTGAGGCCAGGAAGGCGCCAGGAGCGTCTGCCTGTCTGGCGCAGCCTGCTCCTTCCCGGGCAGGAAGCCTAGCAGCGAGGCAAGTCTGGGCAAGGCTCGCCCAGGGCAGAGCAGCCTCACGCCAGCAACTCTGCCAGATCGGGCCTCTGAGCAGAGCTGGAGCTCTGCCGTACTGGAGGCTCACTGGGCTCCGCCCAAGGAGTGAGTGCAGACGCACGCAGCTGGGCTGCCTCCTCTTCTCCCGAGGAGGCTCGCTTCCCGCCTGCTGTGCACTAGGCTTCCAGGCGGGGGCGCCCCGCGCCCCCTACAGGTCTTGGCTCAGGGGCTGCTTCCCTGGAGCTGGGGCTGCCGGCGGGAGCCCAGACACGCAGGGGCAGGCCCCACCACCTGCACACGTCTCTGCTGGGGAGCAGAGCGCTAGGGACATGACGTCTGTCAGGCACCTTCTGGGCGCCCACGGAGTCAGCCTCCGGGAGTGTGGGGCTGCAGACCACAGCCAGGGGACCTGGGAGCCTTGTGCTCTCCGTGCGGCGCTGAGTCTGGGCGGCCAAGCAACCGCTGGTGGAGCCCTGCACTTGCCCTCCCCTCCCCTCGACGAGAGGCCTCACTGCTGGAGGGCTTGGCAGTGTGCAAGCCACCGGCTCCTAAGCCTTCCCCAAGGACGCCCGGGGCCTAGATGCAAAGGCAAGGCAGGAGTGGAGCTGAGGCCAGGAAGGCGCCAGGGGCCTCTCCCAGCATCGCACAGCCTGCTCCTTCCCGGGCAGCAAGCCTAGCAGCGAGGCAAGCCCGGGCAAGTCTCGCCCAGGGCGGAGCAGCCTCGCGCAAGGCACTTGACTAGATCCGGCCTCTGAGCAGAGCTGGAGCTCTGCCGTCCTGGAGGCACACTCGGCTCGGCCCAAGCAGGGATTGCAGCTGCACGCGGCTTGGCTCCCTCGACTCTTCCCAAGGAGGCTCGCTTCCAAGCGGACCGTGCACTTGGCTTCCAGGCAGGGACGCCCCGCGCCTCCTGCAGGTCTTGGCACAGGGGCTGCTTCCCCTGAGCGGAGGCTGTGGGCGGCAGCCCAGACACGCAGGGGCAGGCCCCAACCACCTGCCCACGTCTCTGCTGGTGGGGAGAGCACTAGGGAAATGACGTCTGTCAGGCACCTTCTGGGCGCTCACGGAGTCAGCCTCCGGGTGTGTGGGGCTGCAGACCACAGCCGGGGGCCCTGGGAAGCCTGGTGCTCTCCGTGCTGTGCTGAGTCTGGGCGGCCAAGCGACCGCTGGAGGAGCCCTGCACTTGCCATTCCCTTCCCTATGACAGAGCTCTCACGGCTGGAGGGCTTGGCAGCGTGCACCCCACCGGCCCCTAAGCCCTCCGCAAGGACGCCTGGGGACTAGGTGCAAAGGCAAGGCAGGAGTGGAGCTGAGGCCAGGAAGGCGCCAGGAGCGTCTGCCTGTCTGGCGCAGCCTGCTCCTTCCCGGGCAGGAAGCCTAGCAGCGAGGCAAGTCTGGGCAAGGCTCGCCCAGGGCAGAGCAGCCTCACGCCAGCAACTCTGCCAGATCGGGCCTCTGAGCAGAGCTGGAGCTCTGCCGTACTGGAGGCTCACTGGGCTCCGCCCAAGGAGTGAGTGCAGACGCACGCAGCTGGGCTGCCTCCTCTTCTCCCGAGGAGGCTCGCTTCCCGCCTGCTGTGCACTAGGCTTCCAGGCGGGGGCGCCCCGCGCCCCCTACAGGTCTTGGCTCAGGGGCTGCTTCCCTGGAGCTGGGGCTGCCGGCGGGAGCCCAGACACGCAGGGGCAGGCCCCACCACCTGCACACGTCTCTGCTGGGGAGCAGAGCGCTAGGGACATGACGTCTGTCAGGCACCTTCTGGGCGCCCACGGAGTCAGCCTCCGGGAGTGTGGGGCTGCAGACCACAGCCAGGGGACCTGGGAGCCTTGTGCTCTCCGTGCGGCGCTGAGTCTGGGCGGCCAAGCAACCGCTGGTGGAGCCCTGCACTTGCCCTCCCCTCCCCTCGACGAGAGGCCTCACTGCTGGAGGGCTTGGCAGTGTGCAAGCCACCGGCTCCTAAGCCTTCCCCAAGGACGCCCGGGGCCTAGATGCAAAGGCAAGGCAGGAGTGGAGCTGAGGCCAGGAAGGCGCCAGGGGCCTCTCCCAGCATCGCACAGCCTGCTCCTTCCCGGGCAGCAAGCCTAGCAGCGAGGCAAGCCCGGGCAAGTCTCGCCCAGGGCGGAGCAGCCTCGCGCAAGGCACTTGACTAGATCCGGCCTCTGAGCAGAGCTGGAGCTCTGCCGTCCTGGAGGCACACTCGGCTCGGCCCAAGCAGGGATTGCAGCTGCACGCGGCTTGGCTCCCTCGACTCTTCCCAAGGAGGCTCGCTTCCAAGCGGACCGTGCACTTGGCTTCCAGGCAGGGACGCCCCGCGCCTCCTGCAGGTCTTGGCACAGGGGCTGCTTCCCCTGAGCGGAGGCTGTGGGCGGCAGCCCAGACACGCAGGGGCAGGCCCCAACCACCTGCCCACGTCTCTGCTGGTGGGGAGAGCACTAGGGAAATGACGTCTGTCAGGCACCTTCTGGGCGCTCACGGAGTCAGCCTCCGGGTGTGTGGGGCTGCAGACCACAGCCGGGGGCCCTGGGAAGCCTGGTGCTCTCCGTGCTGTGCTGAGTCTGGGCGGCCAAGCGACCGCTGGAGGAGCCCTGCACTTGCCATTCCCTTCCCTATGACAGAGCTCTCACGGCTGGAGGGCTTGGCAGCGTGCACCCCACCGGCCCCTAAGCCCTCCGCAAGGACGCCTGGGGACTAGGTGCAAAGGCAAGGCAGGAGTGGAGCTGAGGCCAGGAAGGCGCCAGGAGCGTCTGCCTGTCTGGCGCAGCCTGCTCCTTCCCGGGCAGGAAGCCTAGCAGCGAGGCAAGTCTGGGCAAGGCTCGCCCAGGGCAGAGCAGCCTCACGCCAGCAACTCTGCCAGATCGGGCCTCTGAGCAGAGCTGGAGCTCTGCCGTACTGGAGGCTCACTGGGCTCCGCCCAAGGAGTGAGTGCAGACGCACGCAGCTGGGCTGCCTCCTCTTCTCCCGAGGAGGCTCGCTTCCCGCCTGCTGTGCACTAGGCTTCCAGGCGGGGGCGCCCCGCGCCCCCTACAGGTCTTGGCTCAGGGGCTGCTTCCCTGGAGCTGGGGCTGCCGGCGGGAGCCCAGACACGCAGGGGCAGGCCCCACCACCTGCACACGTCTCTGCTGGGGAGCAGAGCGCTAGGGACATGACGTCTGTCAGGCACCTTCTGGGCGCCCACGGAGTCAGCCTCCGGGAGTGTGGGGCTGCAGACCACAGCCAGGGGACCTGGGAGCCTTGTGCTCTCCGTGCGGCGCTGAGTCTGGGCGGCCAAGCAACCGCTGGTGGAGCCCTGCACTTGCCCTCCCCTCCCCTCGACGAGAGGCCTCACTGCTGGAGGGCTTGGCAGTGTGCAAGCCACCGGCTCCTAAGCCTTCCCCAAGGACGCCCGGGGCCTAGATGCAAAGGCAAGGCAGGAGTGGAGCTGAGGCCAGGAAGGCGCCAGGGGCCTCTCCCAGCATCGCACAGCCTGCTCCTTCCCGGGCAGCAAGCCTAGCAGCGAGGCAAGCCCGGGCAAGTCTCGCCCAGGGCGGAGCAGCCTCGCGCAAGGCACTTGACTAGATCCGGCCTCTGAGCAGAGCTGGAGCTCTGCCGTCCTGGAGGCACACTCGGCTCGGCCCAAGCAGGGATTGCAGCTGCACGCGGCTTGGCTCCCTCGACTCTTCCCAAGGAGGCTCGCTTCCAAGCGGACCGTGCACTTGGCTTCCAGGCAGGGACGCCCCGCGCCTCCTGCAGGTCTTGGCACAGGGGCTGCTTCCCCTGAGCGGAGGCTGTGGGCGGCAGCCCAGACACGCAGGGGCAGGCCCCAACCACCTGCCCACGTCTCTGCTGGTGGGGAGAGCACTAGGGAAATGACGTCTGTCAGGCACCTTCTGGGCGCTCACGGAGTCAGCCTCCGGGTGTGTGGGGCTGCAGACCACAGCCGGGGGCCCTGGGAAGCCTGGTGCTCTCCGTGCTGTGCTGAGTCTGGGCGGCCAAGCGACCGCTGGAGGAGCCCTGCACTTGCCATTCCCTTCCCTATGACAGAGCTCTCACGGCTGGAGGGCTTGGCAGCGTGCACCCCACCGGCCCCTAAGCCCTCCGCAAGGACGCCTGGGGACTAGGTGCAAAGGCAAGGCAGGAGTGGAGCTGAGGCCAGGAAGGCGCCAGGAGCGTCTGCCTGTCTGGCGCAGCCTGCTCCTTCCCGGGCAGGAAGCCTAGCAGCGAGGCAAGTCTGGGCAAGGCTCGCCCAGGGCAGAGCAGCCTCACGCCAGCAACTCTGCCAGATCGGGCCTCTGAGCAGAGCTGGAGCTCTGCCGTACTGGAGGCTCACTGGGCTCCGCCCAAGGAGTGAGTGCAGACGCACGCAGCTGGGCTGCCTCCTCTTCTCCCGAGGAGGCTCGCTTCCCGCCTGCTGTGCACTAGGCTTCCAGGCGGGGGCGCCCCGCGCCCCCTACAGGTCTTGGCTCAGGGGCTGCTTCCCTGGAGCTGGGGCTGCCGGCGGGAGCCCAGACACGCAGGGGCAGGCCCCACCACCTGCACACGTCTCTGCTGGGGAGCAGAGCGCTAGGGACATGACGTCTGTCAGGCACCTTCTGGGCGCCCACGGAGTCAGCCTCCGGGAGTGTGGGGCTGCAGACCACAGCCAGGGGACCTGGGAGCCTTGTGCTCTCCGTGCGGCGCTGAGTCTGGGCGGCCAAGCAACCGCTGGTGGAGCCCTGCACTTGCCCTCCCCTCCCCTCGACGAGAGGCCTCACTGCTGGAGGGCTTGGCAGTGTGCAAGCCACCGGCTCCTAAGCCTTCCCCAAGGACGCCCGGGGCCTAGATGCAAAGGCAAGGCAGGAGTGGAGCTGAGGCCAGGAAGGCGCCAGGGGCCTCTCCCAGCATCGCACAGCCTGCTCCTTCCCGGGCAGCAAGCCTAGCAGCGAGGCAAGCCCGGGCAAGTCTCGCCCAGGGCGGAGCAGCCTCGCGCAAGGCACTTGACTAGATCCGGCCTCTGAGCAGAGCTGGAGCTCTGCCGTCCTGGAGGCACACTCGGCTCGGCCCAAGCAGGGATTGCAGCTGCACGCGGCTTGGCTCCCTCGACTCTTCCCAAGGAGGCTCGCTTCCAAGCGGACCGTGCACTTGGCTTCCAGGCAGGGACGCCCCGCGCCTCCTGCAGGTCTTGGCACAGGGGCTGCTTCCCCTGAGCGGAGGCTGTGGGCGGCAGCCCAGACACGCAGGGGCAGGCCCCAACCACCTGCCCACGTCTCTGCTGGTGGGGAGAGCACTAGGGAAATGACGTCTGTCAGGCACCTTCTGGGCGCTCACGGAGTCAGCCTCCGGGTGTGTGGGGCTGCAGACCACAGCCGGGGGCCCTGGGAAGCCTGGTGCTCTCCGTGCTGTGCTGAGTCTGGGCGGCCAAGCGACCGCTGGAGGAGCCCTGCACTTGCCATTCCCTTCCCTATGACAGAGCTCTCACGGCTGGAGGGCTTGGCAGCGTGCACCCCACCGGCCCCTAAGCCCTCCGCAAGGACGCCTGGGGACTAGGTGCAAAGGCAAGGCAGGAGTGGAGCTGAGGCCAGGAAGGCGCCAGGAGCGTCTGCCTGTCTGGCGCAGCCTGCTCCTTCCCGGGCAGGAAGCCTAGCAGCGAGGCAAGTCTGGGCAAGGCTCGCCCAGGGCAGAGCAGCCTCACGCCAGCAACTCTGCCAGATCGGGCCTCTGAGCAGAGCTGGAGCTCTGCCGTACTGGAGGCTCACTGGGCTCCGCCCAAGGAGTGAGTGCAGACGCACGCAGCTGGGCTGCCTCCTCTTCTCCCGAGGAGGCTCGCTTCCCGCCTGCTGTGCACTAGGCTTCCAGGCGGGGGCGCCCCGCGCCCCCTACAGGTCTTGGCTCAGGGGCTGCTTCCCTGGAGCTGGGGCTGCCGGCGGGAGCCCAGACACGCAGGGGCAGGCCCCACCACCTGCACACGTCTCTGCTGGGGAGCAGAGCGCTAGGGACATGACGTCTGTCAGGCACCTTCTGGGCGCCCACGGAGTCAGCCTCCGGGAGTGTGGGGCTGCAGACCACAGCCAGGGGACCTGGGAGCCTTGTGCTCTCCGTGCGGCGCTGAGTCTGGGCGGCCAAGCAACCGCTGGTGGAGCCCTGCACTTGCCCTCCCCTCCCCTCGACGAGAGGCCTCACTGCTGGAGGGCTTGGCAGTGTGCAAGCCACCGGCTCCTAAGCCTTCCCCAAGGACGCCCGGGGCCTAGATGCAAAGGCAAGGCAGGAGTGGAGCTGAGGCCAGGAAGGCGCCAGGGGCCTCTCCCAGCATCGCACAGCCTGCTCCTTCCCGGGCAGCAAGCCTAGCAGCGAGGCAAGCCCGGGCAAGTCTCGCCCAGGGCGGAGCAGCCTCGCGCAAGGCACTTGACTAGATCCGGCCTCTGAGCAGAGCTGGAGCTCTGCCGTCCTGGAGGCACACTCGGCTCGGCCCAAGCAGGGATTGCAGCTGCACGCGGCTTGGCTCCCTCGACTCTTCCCAAGGAGGCTCGCTTCCAAGCGGACCGTGCACTTGGCTTCCAGGCAGGGACGCCCCGCGCCTCCTGCAGGTCTTGGCACAGGGGCTGCTTCCCCTGAGCGGAGGCTGTGGGCGGCAGCCCAGACACGCAGGGGCAGGCCCCAACCACCTGCCCACGTCTCTGCTGCTGGGGAGAGCACTAGGGAAATGACGTCTGTCAGGCACCTTCTGGGCGCTCACGGAGTCAGCCTCCGGGTGTGTGGGGCTGCAGACCACAGCCGGGGGCCCTGGGAAGCCTGGTGCTCTCCGTGCTGTGCTGAGTCTGGGCGGCCAAGCGACCGCTGGAGGAGCCCTGCACTTGCCATTCCCTTCCCTATGACAGAGCTCTCACGGCTGGAGGGCTTGGCAGCGTGCACCCCACCGGCCCCTAAGCCCTCCGCAAGGACGCCTGGGGACTAGGTGCAAAGGCAAGGCAGGAGTGGAGCTGAGGCCAGGAAGGCGCCAGGAGCGTCTGCCTGTCTGGCGCAGCCTGCTCCTTCCCGGGCAGGAAGCCTAGCAGCGAGGCAAGTCTGGGCAAGGCTCGCCCAGGGCAGAGCAGCCTCACGCCAGCAACTCTGCCAGATCGGGCCTCTGAGCAGAGCTGGAGCTCTGCCGTACTGGAGGCTCACTGGGCTCCGCCCAAGGAGTGAGTGCAGACGCACGCAGCTGGGCTGCCTCCTCTTCTCCCGAGGAGGCTCGCTTCCCGCCTGCTGTGCACTAGGCTTCCAGGCGGGGGCGCCCCGCGCCCCCTACAGGTCTTGGCTCAGGGGCTGCTTCCCTGGAGCTGGGGCTGCCGGCGGGAGCCCAGACACGCAGGGGCAGGCCCCACCACCTGCACACGTCTCTGCTGGGGAGCAGAGCGCTAGGGACATGACGTCTGTCAGGCACCTTCTGGGCGCCCACGGAGTCAGCCTCCGGGAGTGTGGGGCTGCAGACCACAGCCAGGGGACCTGGGAGCCTTGTGCTCTCCGTGCGGCGCTGAGTCTGGGCGGCCAAGCAACCGCTGGTGGAGCCCTGCACTTGCCCTCCCCTCCCCTCGACGAGAGGCCTCACTGCTGGAGGGCTTGGCAGTGTGCAAGCCACCGGCTCCTAAGCCTTCCCCAAGGACGCCCGGGGCCTAGATGCAAAGGCAAGGCAGGAGTGGAGCTGAGGCCAGGAAGGCGCCAGGGGCCTCTCCCAGCATCGCACAGCCTGCTCCTTCCCGGGCAGCAAGCCTAGCAGCGAGGCAAGCCCGGGCAAGTCTCGCCCAGGGCGGAGCAGCCTCGCGCAAGGCACTTGACTAGATCCGGCCTCTGAGCAGAGCTGGAGCTCTGCCGTCCTGGAGGCACACTCGGCTCGGCCCAAGCAGGGATTGCAGCTGCACGCGGCTTGGCTCCCTCGACTCTTCCCAAGGAGGCTCGCTTCCAAGCGGACCGTGCACTTGGCTTCCAGGCAGGGACGCCCCGCGCCTCCTGCAGGTCTTGGCACAGGGGCTGCTTCCCCTGAGCGGAGGCTGTGGGCGGCAGCCCAGACACGCAGGGGCAGGCCCCAACCACCTGCCCACGTCTCTGCTGCTGGGGAGAGCACTAGGGAAATGACGTCTGTCAGGCACCTTCTGGGCGCTCACGGAGTCAGCCTCCGGGTGTGTGGGGCTGCAGACCACAGCCGGGGGCCCTGGGAAGCCTGGTGCTCTCCGTGCTGTGCTGAGTCTGGGCGGCCAAGCGACCGCTGGAGGAGCCCTGCACTTGCCATTCCCTTCCCTATGACAGAGCTCTCACGGCTGGAGGGCTTGGCAGCGTGCACCCCACCGGCCCCTAAGCCCTCCGCAAGGACGCCTGGGGACTAGGTGCAAAGGCAAGGCAGGAGTGGAGCTGAGGCCAGGAAGGCGCCAGGAGCGTCTGCCTGTCTGGCGCAGCCTGCTCCTTCCCGGGCAGGAAGCCTAGCAGCGAGGCAAGTCTGGGCAAGGCTCGCCCAGGGCAGAGCAGCCTCACGCCAGCAACTCTGCCAGATCGGGCCTCTGAGCAGAGCTGGAGCTCTGCCGTACTGGAGGCTCACTGGGCTCCGCCCAAGGAGTGAGTGCAGACGCACGCAGCTGGGCTGCCTCCTCTTCTCCCGAGGAGGCTCGCTTCCCGCCTGCTGTGCACTAGGCTTCCAGGCGGGGGCGCCCCGCGCCCCCTACAGGTCTTGGCTCAGGGGCTGCTTCCCTGGAGCTGGGGCTGCCGGCGGGAGCCCAGACACGCAGGGGCAGGCCCCACCACCTGCACACGTCTCTGCTGGGGAGCAGAGCGCTAGGGACATGACGTCTGTCAGGCACCTTCTGGGCGCCCACGGAGTCAGCCTCCGGGAGTGTGGGGCTGCAGACCACAGCCAGGGGACCTGGAGCCTTGTGCTCTCCGTGCGGCGCTGAGTCTGGGCGGCCAAGCAACCGCTGGTGGAGCCCTGCACTTGCCCTCCCCTCCCCTCGACGAGAGGCCTCACTGCTGGAGGGCTTGGCAGTGTGCAAGCACCGGCTCCTAAGCCTTCCCCAAGGACGCCCGGGGCCTAGATGCAAAGGCAAGGCAGGAGTGGAGCTGAGGCCAGGAAGGCGCCAGGGGCCTCTCCCAGCATCGCACAGCCTGCTCCTTCCCGGCAGCAAGCCTAGCAGCGAGGCAAGCCCGGGCAAGTCTCGCCCAGGGCGGAGCAGCCTCGCGCAAGGCACTTGACTAGATCCGGCCTCTGAGCAGAGCTGGAGCTCTGCCGTCCTGGAGGCACACTCGGCTCGGCCCAAGCAGGGATTGCAGCTGCACGCGGCTTGGCTCCCTCGACTCTTCCCAAGGAGGCTCGCTTCCAAGCGGACCGTGCACTTGGCTTCCAGGCAGGGACGCCCCGCGCCTCCTGCAGGTCTTGGCACAGGGGCTGCTTCCCCTGAGCGGAGGCTGTGGGCGGCAGCCCAGACACGCAGGGGCAGGCCCCAACCACCTGCCCACGTCTCTGCTGGTGGGGAGAGCACTAGGGAAATGACGTCTGTCAGGCACCTTCTGGGCGCTCACGGAGTCAGCCTCCGGGTGTGTGGGGCTGCAGACCACAGCCGGGGGCCCTGGGAAGCCTGGTGCTCTCCGTGCTGTGCTGAGTCTGGGCGGCCAAGCGACCGCTGGAGGAGCCCTGCACTTGCCATTCCCTTCCCTATGACAGAGCTCTCACGGCTGGAGGGCTTGCAGCGTGCACCCCACCGGCCCCTAAGCCTCCGCAAGGACGCCTGGGGACTAGGTGCAAAGGCAAGGCAGGAGTGGAGCTGAGGCCAGGAAGGCGCCAGGAGCGTCTGCCTGTCTGGCGCAGCCTGCTCCTTCCCGGGCAGGAAGCCTAGCAGCGAGGCAAGTCTGGGCAAGGCTCGCCCAGGGCAGAGCAGCCTCACGCCAGCAACTCTGCCAGATCGGGCCTCTGAGCAGAGCTGGAGCTCTGCCGTACTGGAGGCTCACTGGGCTCCGCCCAAGGAGTGAGTGCAGACGCACGCAGCTGGGCTGCCTCCTCTTCTCCCGAGGAGGCTCGCTTCCCGCCTGCTGTGCACTAGGCTTCCAGGCGGGGGCGCCCCGCGCCCCCTACAGGTCTTGGCTCAGGGGCTGCTTCCCTGGAGCTGGGGCTGCCGGCGGGAGCCCAGACACGCAGGGCAGGCCCCACCACCTGCACACGTCTCTGCTGGGGAGCAGAGCGCTAGGGACATGACGTCTGTCAGGCACCTTCTGGGCGCCCACGGAGTCAGCCTCCGGGAGTGTGGGGCTGCAGACCACAGCCAGGGGACCTGGGAGCCTTGTGCTCTCCGTGCGGCGCTGAGTCTGGGCGGCCAAGCAACCGCTGGTGGAGCCCTGCACTTGCCCTCCCCTCCCCTCGACGAGAGGCCTCACTGCTGGAGGGCTTGGCAGTGTGCAAGCCACCGGCTCCTAAGCCTTCCCCAAGGACGCCCGGGGCCTAGATGCAAAGGCAAGGCAGGAGTGGAGCTGAGGCCAGGAAGGCGCCAGGGGCCTCTCCCAGCATCGCACAGCCTGCTCCTTCCCGGGCAGCAAGCCTAGCAGCGAGGCAAGCCCGGGCAAGTCTCGCCCAGGGCGGAGCAGCCTCGCGCAAGGCACTTGACTAGATCCGGCCTCTGAGCAGAGCTGGAGCTCTGCCGTCCTGGAGGCACACTCGGCTCGGCCCAAGCAGGGATTGCAGCTGCACGCGGCTTGGCTCCCTCGACTCTTCCAAGGAGGCTCGCTTCCAAGCGGACCGTGCACTTGGCTTCCAGGCAGGGACGCCCCGCGCCTCCTGCAGGTCTTGGCACAGGGGCTGCTTCCCCTGAGCGGAGGCTGTGGGCGGCAGCCCAGACACGCAGGGGCAGGCCCCAACCACCTGCCCACGTCTCTGCTGGTGGGGAGAGCACTAGGGAAATGACGTCTGTCAGGCACCTTCTGGGCGCTCACGGAGTCAGCCTCCGGGTGTGTGGGGCTGCAGACCACAGCCGGGGGCCCTGGGAAGCCTGGTGCTCTCCGTGCTGTGCTGAGTCTGGGCGGCCAAGCGACCGCTGGAGGAGCCCTGCACTTGCCATTCCCTTCCCTATGACAGAGCTCTCACGGCTGGAGGGCTTGGCAGCGTGCACCCCACCGGCCCCTAAGCCCTCCGCAAGGACGCCTGGGGACTAGGTGCAAAGGCAAGGCAGGAGTGGAGCTGAGGCCAGGAAGGCGCCAGGAGCGTCTGCCTGTCTGGCGCAGCCTGCTCCTTCCCGGGCAGGAAGCCTAGC
>NW_026292680.1:0-54224 GCF_023091745.1 Budorcas taxicolor | reverse complement strand
TCCCTCGAGGCTGTCCCTCGAGGCTTTCCCACGAGGCTTTCCCACAGGGCTGTGCCACGTGCCACCTTGGTGTGAGTCGATCCTCGGCGTGAAAGACGAGCCGGTGAAGGGAAAAGAGGTTCCTCTGGAATGGACTGAGACATCTGGGGGACTCTTGGAATGGTGGCACGACCCTGGAGTTCCTCTCGCCGTTCCTGTTGAGAGGGCCTCCTCTTGAGATGCGACGGGAACGCCGGGAACTCTTTCCCGACGAAGCAGGGAAAGGATCCCTCATCTCGAGCTACGAGGCGGAAACGGGGCTCCTCTGGATGTGGGCGGGACCCTCGTGATTCCTCTCGAGTGGAGACGGCTAGGTCGGGGAACTTCTGGATTTGCACCAAGGGTGTGAAGGACCCTTTCGAAGTTCCAGAGGTGAGGTGTGATCAGCCTCGAGACGCCTCAGCGGAAATGGGCCTCATCTCGCCTGGAGGGGAGAACCGCCTGGATTTTCTCCAGTTGCGGCAGGTCTTCTCGAGTTACGACGGGGACCTCAGGGACCCGCTCTGGTGGCCTCAGGAAAGGCCAGTCCCCATGCGAGTTGCTAGGGGACCTCTCGGATTCCTCTCCCGTCCATGCCGGGGCCTCAGTCCTTGTGTGGAGTCGGGCCGGAACCTGAGGATTCCTCTCCAGTGTTGCCATGGATCTTGGGGTGCTTCTGAGTCTCCCCAGGGGAGTCAGGCCTCGTCTCGAGTGGGGGCATGCACGTGCGCTTTCCTCCCGAGCTGCAGCAGTAGTGTCACGCTTCCTGTCACGTGGATCAAGGGATCTGTGGCTTTCCCTCGAGGCTGTCCCTCGAGGCTTTCCCACGAGGCTTTCCCACAGGGCTGTGCCACGTGCCACCTTGGTGTGAGTCGATCCTCGGCGTGAAAGACGAGCCGGTGAAGGGAAAAGAGGTTCCTCTGGAATGGACTGAGACATCTGGGGGACTCTTGGAATGGTGGCACGACCCTGGAGTTCCTCTCGCCGTTCCTGTTGAGAGGGCCTCCTCTTGAGATGCGACGGGAACGCCGGGAACTCTTTCCCGACGAAGCAGGGAAAGGATCCCTCATCTCGAGCTACGAGGCGGAAACGGGGCTCCTCTGGATGTGGGCGGGACCCTCGTGATTCCTCTCGAGTGGAGACGGCTAGGTCGGGGAACTTCTGGATTTGCACCAAGGGTGTGAAGGACCCTTTCGAAGTTCCAGAGGTGAGGTGTGATCAGCCTCGAGACGCCTCAGCGGAAATGGGCCTCATCTCGCCTGGAGGGGAGAACCGCCTGGATTTTCTCGAGTTGCGGCAGGTCTTCTCGAGTTACGACGGGGACCTCAGGGACCCGCTCTGGTGGCCTCAGGAAAGGCCAGTCCCCATGCGAGTTGCTAGGGGACCTCTCGGGATTCCTCTCCCGTCCATGCCGGGGCCTCAGTCCTTGTGTGGAGTCGGGGCCGGAACCTGAGGATTCCTCTCCAGTGTTGCCATGGATCTTGGGGTGCTTCTGAGTCTCCCCAGGGGAGTCAGGCCTCGTCTCGAGTGGGGGCATGCACGTGCGCTTTCCTCCCGAGCTGCAGCAGTAGTGTCACGCTTCCTGTCACGTGGATCAAGGGATCTGTGGCTTTCCCTCGAGGCTGTCCCTCGAGGCTTTCCCACGAGGCTTTCCCACAGGGCTGTGCCACGTGCCACCTTGGTGTGAGTCGATCCTCGGCGTGAAAGACGAGCCGGTGAAGGGAAAAGAGGTTCCTCTGGAATGGACTGAGACATCTGGGGGACTCTTGGAATGGTGGCACGACCCTGGAGTTCCTCTCGCCGTTCCTGTTGAGAGGGCCTCCTCTTGAGATGCGACGGGAACGCCGGGAACTCTTTCCCGACGAAGCAGGGAAAGGATCCCTCATCTCGAGCTACGAGGCGGAAACGGGGCTCCTCTGGATGTGGGCGGGACCCTCGTGATTCCTCTCGAGTGGAGACGGCTAGGTCGGGGAACTTCTGGATTTGCACCAAGGGTGTGAAGGACCCTTTCGAAGTTCCAGAGGTGAGGTGTGATCAGCCTCGAGACGCCTCAGCGGAAATGGGCCTCATCTCGCCTGGAGGGGAGAACCGCCTGGATTTTCTCCAGTTGCGGCAGGTCTTCTCGAGTTACGACGGGGACCTCAGGGACCCGCTCTGGTGGCCTCAGGAAAGGCCAGTCCCCATGCGAGTTTCTAGGGGACCTCTCGGGATTCCTCTCCCGTCCATGCCGGGGCCTCAGTCCTTGTGTGGAGTCGGGGCCGGAACCTGAGGATTCCTCTCCAGTGTTGCCATGGATCTTGGGGTGCTTCTGAGTCTCCCCAGGGGAGTCAGGCCTCGTCTCGAGTGGGGGCATGCACGTGCGCTTTCCTCCCGAGCTGCAGCAGTAGTGTCACGCTTCCTGTCACGTGGATCAAGGGATCTGTGGCTTTCCCTCGAGGCTGTCCCTCGAGGCTTTCCCACGAGGCTTTCCCACAGGGCTGTGCCACGTGCCACCTTGGTGTGAGTCGATCCTCGGCGTGAAAGACGAGCCGGTGAAGGGAAAAGAGGTTCCTCTGGAATGGACTGAGACATCTGGGGGACTCTTGGAATGGTGGCACGACCCTGGAGTTCCTCTCGCCGTTCCTGTTGAGAGGGCCTCCTCTTGAGATGCGACGGGAACGCCGGGAACTCTTTCCCGACGAAGCAGGGAAAGGATCCCTCATCTCGAGCTACGAGGCGGAAACGGGGCTCCTCTGGATGTGGGCGGGACCCTCGTGATTCCTCTCGAGTGGAGACGGCTAGGTCGGGGAACTTCTGGATTTGCACCAAGGGTGTGAAGGACCCTTTCGAAGTTCCAGAGGTGAGGTGTGATCAGCCTCGAGACGCCTCAGCGGAAATGGGCCTCATCTCGCCTGGAGGGGAGAACCGCCTGGATTTTCTCGAGTTGCGGCAGGTCTTCTCGAGTTACGACGGGGACCTCAGGGACCCGCTCTGGTGGCCTCAGGAAAGGCCAGTCCCCATGCGAGTTGCTAGGGGACCTCTCGGGATTCCTCTCCCGTCCATGCCGGGGCCTCAGTCCTTGTGTGGAGTCGGGGCCGGAACCTGAGGATTCCTCTCCAGTGTTGCCATGGATCTTGGGGTGCTTCTGAGTCTCCCCAGGGGAGTCAGGCCTCGTCTCGAGTGGGGGCATGCACGTGCGCTTTCCTCCCGAGCTGCAGCAGTAGTGTCACGCTTCCTGTCACGTGGATCAAGGGATCTGTGGCTTTCCCTCGAGGCTGTCCCTCGAGGCTTTCCCACGAGGCTTTCCCACAGGGCTGTGCCACGTGCCACCTTGGTGTGAGTCGATCCTCGGCGTGAAAGACGAGCCGGTGAAGGGAAAAGAGGTTCCTCTGGAATGGACTGAGACATCTGGGGGACTCTTGGAATGGTGGCACGACCCTGGAGTTCCTCTCGCCGTTCCTGTTGAGAGGGCCTCCTCTTGAGATGCGACGGGAACGCCGGGAACTCTTTCCCGACGAAGCAGGGAAAGGATCCCTCATTTCGAGCTACGAGGCGGAAACGGGGCTCCTCTGGATGTGGGCGGGACCCTCGTGATTCCTCTCGAGTGGAGACGGCTAGGTCGGGGAACTTCTGGATTTGCACCAAGGGTGTGAAGGACCCTTTCGAAGTTCCAGAGGTGAGGTGTGATCAGCCTCGAGACGCCTCAGCGGAAATGGGCCTCATCTCGCCTGGAGGGGAGAACCGCCTGGATTTTCTCGAGTTGCGGCAGGTCTTCTCGAGTTACGACGGGGACCTCAGGGACCCGCTCTGGTGGCCTCAGGAAAGGCCAGTCCCCATGCGAGTTGCTAGGGGACCTCTCGGGATTCCTCTCCCGTCCATGCCGGGGCCTCAGTCCTTGTGTGGAGTCGGGGCCGGAACCTGAGGATTCCTCTCCAGTGTTGCCATGGATCTTGGGGTGCTTCTGAGTCTCCCCAGGGGAGTCAGGCCTCGTCTCGAGTGGGGGCATGCACGTGCGCTTTCCTCCCGAGCTGCAGCAGTAGTGTCACGCTTCCTGTCACGTGGATCAAGGGATCTGTGGCTTTCCCTCGAGGCTGTCCCTCGAGGCTTTCCCACGAGGCTTTCCCACAGGGCTGTGCCACGTGCCACCTTGGTGTGAGTCGATCCTCGGCGTGAAAGACGAGCCGGTGAAGGGAAAAGAGGTTCCTCTGGAATGGACTGAGACATCTGGGGGACTCTTGGAATGGTGGCACGACCCTGGAGTTCCTCTCGCCGTTCCTGTTGAGAGGGCCTCCTCTTGAGATGCGACGGGAACGCCGGGAACTCTTTCCCGACGAAGCAGGGAAAGGATCCCTCATCTCGAGCTACGAGGCGGAAACGGGGCTCCTCTGGATGTGGGCGGGACCCTCGTGATTCCTCTCGAGTGGAGACGGCTAGGTCGGGGAACTTCTGGATTTGCACCAAGGGTGTGAAGGACCCTTTTGAAGTTCCAGAGGTGAGGTGTGATCAGCCTCGAGACGCCTCAGCGGAAATGGGCCTCATCTCGCCTGGAGGGGAGAACCGCCTGGATTTTCTCGAGTTGCGGCAGGTCTTCTCGAGTTACGACGGGGACCTCAGGGACCCGCTCTGGTGGCCTCAGGAAAGGCCAGTCCCCATGCGAGTTGCTAGGGGACCTCTCGGGATTCCTCTCCCGTCCATGCCGGGGCCTCAGTCCTTGTGTGGAGTCGGGGCCGGAACCTGAGGATTCCTCTCCAGTGTTGCCATGGATCTTGGGGTGCTTCTGAGTCTCCCCAGGGGAGTCAGGCCTCGTCTCGAGTGGGGGCATGCACGTGCGCTTTCCTCCCGAGCTGCAGCAGTAGTGTCACGCTTCCTGTCACGTGGATCAAGGGATCTGTGGCTTTCCCTCGAGGCTGTCCCTCGAAGCTTTCCCACGAGGCTTTCCCACAGGGCTGTGCCACGTGCCACCTTGGTGTGAGTCGATCCTCGGCGTGAAAGACGAGCCGGTGAAGGGAAAAGAGGTTCCTCTGGAATGGACTGAGACATCTGGGGGACTCTTGGAATGGTGGCACGACCCTGGAGTTCCTCTCGCCGTTCCTGTTGAGAGGGCCTCCTCTTGAGATGCGACGGGAACGCCGGGAACTCTTTCCCGACGAAGCAGGGAAAGGATCCCTCATCTCGAGCTACGAGGCGGAAACGGGGCTCCTCTGGATGTGGGCGGGACCCTCGTGATTCCTCTCGAGTGGAGACGGCTAGGTCGGGGAACTTCTGGATTTGCACCAAGGGTGTGAAGGACCCTTTCGAAGTTCCAGAGGTGAGGTGTGATCAGCCTCGAGACGCCTCAGCGGAAATGGGCCTCATCTCGCCTGGAGGGGAGAACCGCCTGGATTTTCTCGAGTTGCGGCAGGTCTTCTCGAGTTACGACGGGGACCTCAGGGACCCGCTCTGGTGGCCTCAGGAAAGGCCAGTCCCCATGCGAGTTGCTAGGGGACCTCTCGGGATTCCTCTCCCGTCCATGCCGGGGCCTCAGTCCTTGTGTGGAGTCGGGGCCGGAACCTGAGGATTCCTCTCCAGTGTTGCCATGGATCTTGGGGTGCTTCTGAGTCTCCCCAGGGGAGTCAGGCCTCGTCTCGAGTGGGGGCATGCACGTGCGCTTTCCTCCCGAGCTGCAGCAGTAGTGTCACGCTTCCTGTCACGTGGATCAAGGGATCTGTGGCTTTCCCTCGAGGCTGTCCCTCGAGGCTTTCCCACGAGGCTTTCCCACAGGGCTGTGCCACGTGCCACCTTGGTGTGAGTCGATCCTCGGCGTGAAAGACGAGCCGGTGAAGGGAAAAGAGGTTCCTCTGGAATGGACTGAGACATCTGGGGGACTCTTGGAATGGTGGCACGACCCTGGAGTTCCTCTCGCCGTTCCTGTTGAGAGGGCCTCCTCTTGAGATGCGACGGGAACGCCGGGAACTCTTTCCCGACGAAGCAGGGAAAGGATCCCTCATCTCGAGCTATGAGGCAGAAACGGGGCTCCTCTGGATGTGGGCGGGACCCTCGTGATTCCTCTCGAGTGGAGACGGCTAGGTCGGGGAACTTCTGGATTTGCACCAAGGGTGTGAAGGACCCTTTCGAAGTTCCAGAGGTGAGGTGTGATCAGCCTCGAGACGCCTCAGCGGAAATGGGCCTCATCTCGCCTGGAGGGGAGAACCGCCTGGATTTTCTCGAGTTGCGGCAGGTCTTCTCGAGTTACGACGGGGACCTCAGGGACCCGCTCTGGTGGCCTCAGGAAAGGCCAGTCCCCATGCGAGTTGCTAGGGGACCTCTCGGGATTCCTCTCCCGTCCATGCCGGGGCCTCAGTCCTTGTGTGGAGTCAGGGCCGGAACCTGAGGATCCCTCTCCAGTGTTGCCATGGATCTTGGGGTGCTTCTGAGTCTCCCCAGGGGAGTCAGGCCTCGTCTCGAGTGGGGGCATGCACGTGCGCTTTCCTCCCGAGCTGCAGCAGTAGTGTCACGCTTCCTGTCACGTGGATCAAGGGATCTGTGGCTTTCCCTCGAGGCTGTCCCCCGAGGCTTTCCCACGAGGCTTTCCCACAGGGCTGTGCCACGTGCCACCTTGGTGTGAGTCGATCCTCGGCGTGAAAGACGAGCCGGTGAACGGAAAAGAGGTTCCTCTGGAATGGACTGAGACATCTGGGGGACTCTTGGAATGGTGGCACGACCCTGGAGTTCCTCTCGCCGTTCCTGTTGAGAGGGCCTCCTCTTGAGATGCGACGGGAACGCCGGGAACTCTTTCCCGACGAAGCAGGGAAAGGATCCCTCATCTCGAGCTACGAGGCGGAAACGGGGCTCCTCTGGATGTGGGCGGGACCCTCGTGATTCCTCTCGAGTGGAGACGGCTAGGTCGGGGAACTTCTGGATTTGCACCAAGGGTGTGAAGGACCGTTTCGAAGTTCCAGAGGTGAGGTGTGATCAGCCTCGAGACGCCTCAGCGGAAATGGGCCTCATCTCGCCTGGAGGGGAGAACCGCCTGGATTTTCTCGAGTTGCGGCAGGTCTTCTCGAGTTACGACGGGGACCTCAGGGACCCGCTCTGGTGGCCTCAGGAAAGGCCAGTCCCCATGCGAGTTGCTAGGGGACCTCTCGGGATTCCTCTCCCGTCCATGCCGGGGCCTCAGTCCTTGTGTGGAGTCGGGGCCGGAACCTGAGGATTCCTCTCCAGTGTTGCCATGGATCTTGGGGTGCTTCTGAGTCTCCCCAGGGGAGTCAGGCCTCGTCTCGAGTGGGGGCATGCACGTGCGCTTTCCTCCCGAGCTGCAGCAGTAGTGTCACGCTTCCTGTCACGTGGATCAAGGGATCTGTGGCTTTCCCTCGAGGCTGTCCCCCGAGGCTTTCCCACGAGGCTTTCCCACAGGGCTGTGCCACGTGCCACCTTGGTGTGAGTCGATCCTCGGCGTGAAAGACGAGCCGGTGAAGGGAAAAGAGGTTCCTCTGGAATGGACTGAGACATCTGGGGGACTCTTGGAATGGTGGCACGACCCTGGAGTTCCTCTCGCCGTTCCTGTTGAGAGGGCCTCCTCTTGAGATGCGACGGGAACGCCGGGAACTCTTTCCCGACGAAGCAGGGAAAGGATCCCTCATCTCGAGCTACGAGGCGGAAACGGGGCTCCTCTGGATGTGGGCGGGACCCTCGTGATTCCTCTCGAGTGGAGACGGCTAGGTCGGGGAACTTCTGGATTTGCACCAAGGGTGTGAAGGACCCTTTCGAAGTTCCAGAGGTGAGGTGTGATCAGCCTCGAGATGCCTCAGCGGAAATGGGCCTCATCTCGCCTGGAGGGGAGAACCGCCTGGATTTTCTCCAGTTGCGGCAGGTCTTCTCGAGTTACGACGGGGACCTCAGGGACCCGCTCTGGTGGCCTCAGGAAAGGCCAGTCCCCATGCGAGTTGCTAGGGGACCTCTCGGGATTCCTCTCCCGTCCATGCCGGGGCCTCAGTCCTTGTGTGGAGTCGGGGCCGGAACCTGAGGATTCCTCTCCAGTGTTGCCATGGATCTTGGGGTGCTTCTGAGTCTCCCCAGGGGAGTCAGGCCTCGTCTCGAGTGGGGGCATGCACGTGCGCTTTCCTCCCGAGCTGCAGCAGTAGTGTCACGCTTCCTGTCACGTGGATCAAGGGATCTGTGGCTTTCCCTCGAGGCTGTCCCTCGAGGCTTTCCCACGAGGCTTTCCCACAGGGCTGTGCCACGTGCCACCTTGGTGTGAGTCGATCCTCGGCGTGAAAGACGAGCCGGTGAAGGGAAAAGAGGTTCCTCTGGAATGGACTGAGACATCTGGGGGACTCTTGGAATGGTGGCACGACCCTGGAGTTCCTCTCGCCGTTCCTGTTGAGAGGGCCTCCTCTTGAGATGCGACGGGAACGCCGGGAACTCTTTCCCGACGAAGCAGGGAAAGGATCCCTCATCTCGAGCTACGAGGCGGAAACGGGGCTCCTCTGGATGTGGGCGGGACCCTCGTGATTCCTCTCGAGTGGAGACGGCTAGGTCGGGGAACTTCTGGATTTGCACCAAGGGTGTGAAGGACCCTTTCGAAGTTCCAGAGGTGAGGTGTGATCAGCCTCGAGATGCCTCAGCGGAAATGGGCCTCATCTCGCCTGGAGGGGTGAACCGCCTGGATTTTCTCCAGTTGCGGCAGGTCTTCTCGAGTTACGACGGGGACCTCAGGGACCCGCTCTGGTGGCCTCAGGAAAGGCCAGTCCCCATGCGAGTTGCTAGGGGACCTCTCGGGATTCCTCTCCCGTCCATGCCGGGGCCTCAGTCCTTGTGTGGAGTCGGGGCCGGAACCTGAGGATTCCTCTCCAGTGTTGCCATGGATCTTGGGGTGCTTCTGAGTCTCCCCAGGGGAGTCAGGCCTCGTCTCGAGTGGGGGCATGCACGTGCGCTTTCCTCCCGAGCTGCAGCAGTAGTGTCACGCTTCCTGTCACGTGGATCAAGGGATCTGTGGCTTTCCCTCGAGGCTGTCCCTCGAGGCTTTCCCACGAGGCTTTCCCACAGGGCTGTGCCACGTGCCACCTTGGTGTGAGTCGATCCTCGGCGTGAAAGACGAGCCGGTGAAGGGAAAAGAGGTTCCTCTGGAATGGACTGAGACATCTGGGGGACTCTTGGAATGGTGGCACGACCCTGGAGTTCCTCTCGCCGTTCCTGTTGAGAGGGCCTCCTCTTGAGATGCGACGGGAACGCCGGGAACTCTTTCCCGACGAAGCAGGGAAAGGATCCCTCATCTCGAGCTACGAGGCGGAAACGGGGCTCCTCTGGATGTGGGCGGGACCCTCGTGATTCCTCTCGAGTGGAGACGGCTAGGTCGGGGAACTTCTGGATTTGCACCAAGGGTGTGAAGGACCCTTTCGAAGTTCCAGAGGTGAGGTGTGATCAGCCTCGAGACGCCTCAGCGGAAATGGGCCTCATCTCGCCTGGAGGGGAGAACCGCCTGGATTTTCTACAGTTGCGGCAGGTCTTCTCGAGTTACGACGGGGACCTCAGGGACCCGCTCTGGTGGCCTCAGGAAAGGCCAGTCCCCATGCGAGTTGCTAGGGGACCTCTCGGGATTCCTCTCCCGTCCATGCCGGGGCCTCAGTCCTTGTGTGGAGTCAGGGCCGGAACCTGAGGATCCCTCTCCAGTGTTGCCATGGATCTTGGGGTGCTTCTGAGTCTCCCCAGGGGAGTCAGGCCTCGTCTCGTGTCGGGGCATGCACGTGCGCTTTCCTCCCGAGCTGCAGCAGTAGTGTCACGCTTCCTGTCACGTGGATCAAGGGATCTGTGGCTTTCCCTCGAGGCTGTCCCCCGAGGCTTTCCCACGAGGCTTTCCCACAGGGCTGTGCCACGTGCCACCTTGGTGTGAGTCGATCCTCGGCGTGAAAGACGAGCCGGTGAAGGGAAAAGAGGTTCCTCTGGAATGGACTGAGACATCTGGGGGACTCTTGGAATGGTGGCACGACCCTGGAGTTCCTCTCGCCGTTCCTGTTGAGAGGGCCTACTCTTGAGATGCGACGGGAACGCCGGGAACTCTTTCCCGACGAAGCAGGGAAAGGATCCCTCATCTCGAGCTACGAGGCGGAAACGGGGCTCCTCTGGATGTGGGCGGGACCCTCGTGATTCCTCTCGAGTGGAGACGGCTAGGTCGGGGAACTTCTGGATTTGCACCAAGGGTGTGAAGGACCCTTTCGAAGTTCCAGAGGTGAGGTGTGATCAGCCTCGAGACGCCTCAGCGGAAATGGGCCTCTTCTCGCCTGGAGGGGAGAACCGCCTGGATTTTCTCGAGTTGCGGCAGGTCTTCTCGAGTTACGACGGGGACCTCAGGGACCCGCTCTGGTGGCCTCAGGAAAGGCCAGTCCCCATGCGAGTTGCTAGGGGACCTCTCGGGATTCCTCTCCCGTCCATGCCGGGGCCTCAGTCCTTGTGTGGAGTCGGGGCCGGAACCTGAGGATTCCTCTCCAGTGTTGCCATGGATCTTGGGGTGCTTCTGAGTCTCCCCAGGGGAGTCAGGCCTCGTCTCGAGTGGGGGCATGCACGTGCGCTTTCCTCCCGAGCTGCAGCAGTAGTTTCACGCTTCCTGTCACGTGGATCAAGGGATCTGTGGCTTTCCCTCGAGGCTGTCCCCCGAGGCTTTCCCACGAGGCTTTCCCACAGGGCTGTGCCACGTGCCACCTTGGTGTGAGTCGATCCTCGGCGTGAAAGACGAGCCGGTGAAGGGAAAAGAGGTTCCTCTGGAATGGACTGAGACATCTGGGGGACTCTTGGAATGGTGGCACGACCCTGGAGTTCCTCTCGCCGTTCCTGTTGAGAGGGCCTCCTCTTGAGATGCGACGGGAACGCCGGGAACTCTTTCCCGACGAAGCAGGGAAAGGATCCCTCATCTCGAGCTACGAGGCGGAAACGGGGCTCCTCTGGATGTGGGCGGGACCCTCGTGATTCCTCTCGAGTGGAGACGGCTAGGTCGGGGAACTTCTGGATTTGCACCAAGGGTGTGAAGGACCCTTTCGAAGTTCCAGAGGTGAGGTGTGATCAGCCTCGAGATGCCTCAGCGGAAATGGGCCTCATCTCGCCTGGAGGGGAGAACCGCCTGGATTTTCTCCAGTTGCGGCAGGTCTTCTCGAGTTACGACGGGGACCTCAGGGACCCGCTCTGGTGGCCTCAGGAAAGGCCAGTCCCCATGCGAGTTGCTAGGGGACCTCTCGGGATTCCTCTCCCGTCCATGCCGGGGCCTCAGTCCTTGTGTGGAGTCGGGGCCAGAACCTGAGGATTCCTCTCCAGTGTTGCCATGGATCTTGGGGTGCTTCTGAGTCTCCCCAGGGGAGTCAGGCCTCGTCTCGAGTGGGGGCATGCACGTGCGCTTTCCTCCCGAGCTGCAGCAGTAGTGTCACGCTTCCTGTCACGTGGATCAATGGATCTGTGGCTTTCCCTCGAGGCTGCCCTCGAGGCTTTCCCACGAGGCTTTCCCACAGGGCTGTGCCACGTGCCACCTTGGTGTGAGTCGATCCTCGGCGTGAAAGACGAGCCGGTGAAGGGAAAAGAGGTTCCTCTGGAATGGACTGAGACATCTGGGGGACTCTTGGAATGGTGGCACGACCCTGGAGTTCCTCTCGCCGTTCCTGTTGAGAGGGCCTCCTCTTGAGATGCGACGGGAACGCCGGGAACTCTTTCCCGACGAAGCAGGGAAAGGATCCCTCATCTCGAGCTACGAGGCGGAAACGGGGCTCCTCTGGATGTGGGCGGGACCCTCGTGATTCCTCTCGAGTGGAGACGGCTAGGTCGGGGAACTTCTGGATTTGCACCAAGGGTGTGAAGGACCCTTTCGAAGTTCCAGAGGTGAGGTGTGATCAGCCTCGAGACGCCTCAGCGGAAATGGGCCTCATCTCGCCTGGAGGGGAGAACCGCCTGGATTTTCTCCAGTTGCGGCAGGTCTTCTCGAGTTACGACGGGGACCTCAGGGACCCGCTCTGGTGGCCTCAGGAAAGGCCAGTCCCCATGCGAGTTGCTAGGGGACCTCTCGGGATTCCTCTCCCGTCCATGCCGGGGCCTCAGTCCTTGTGTGGAGTCGGGGCCGGAACCTGAGGATTCCTCTCCAGTGTTGCCATGGATCTTGGGGTGCTTCTGAGTCTCCCCAGGGGAGTCAGGCCTCGTCTCGAGTGGGGGCATGCACGTGCGCTTTCCTGCCGAGCTGCAGCAGTAGTGTCACGCTTTCTGTCACGTGGATCAAGGGATCTGTGGCTTTCCCTCGAGGCTGTCCCTCGAGGCTTTCCCACGAGGCTTTCCCACAGGGCTGTGCCACGTGCCACCTTGGTGTGAGTCGATCCTCGGCGTGAAAGACGAGCCGGTGAAGGGAAAAGAGGTTCCTCTGGAATGGACTGAGACATCTGGGGGACTCTTGGAATGCTGGCACGACCCTGGAGTTCCTCTCGCCGTTCCTGTTGAGAGGGCCTCCTCTTGAGATGCGACGGGAACGCCGGGAACTCTTTCCCGACGAAGCAGGGAAAGGATCCCTCATCTCGAGCTACGAGGCGGAAACGGGGCTCCTCTGGATGTGGGCGGGACCCTCGTGATTCCTCTCGAGTGGAGACGGCTAGGTCGGGGAACTTCTGGATTTGCACCAAGGGTGTGAAGGACCCTTTCGAAGTTCCAGAGGTGAGGTGTGATCAGCCTCGAGACGCCTCAGCGGAAATGGGCCTCATCTCGCCTGGAGGGGAGAACCTCCTGGATTTTCTCGAGTTGCGGCAGGTCTTCTCGAGTTACGACGGGGACCTCAGGGACCCGCTCTGGTGGCCTCAGGAAAGGCCAGTCCCCATGCGAGTTGCTAGGGGACCTCTCGGGATTCCTCTCCCGTCCATGCCGGGGCCTCAGTCCTTGTGTGGAGTCGGGGCCGGAACCTGAGGATTCCTCTCCAGTGTTGCCATGGATCTTGGGGTGCTTCTGAGTCTCCCCAGGGGAGTCAGGCCTCGTCTCGAGTGGGGGCATGCACGTGCGCTTTCCTCCCGAGCTGCAGCAGTAGTGTCACGCTTCCTGTCACGTGGATCAAGGGATCTGTGGCTTTCCCTCGAGGCTGTCCCTCGAGGCTTTCCCACGAGGCTTTCCCACAGGGCTGTGCCACGTGCCACCTTGGTGTGAGTCGATCCTCGGCGTGAAAGACGAGCCGGTGAAGGGAAAAGAGGTTCCTCTGGAATGGACTGAGACATCTGGGGGACTCTTGGAATGGTGGCACGACCCTGGAGTTCCTCTCGCCGTTCCTGTTGAGAGGGCCTCCTCTTGAGATGCAACGGGAACGCCGGGAACTCTTTCCCGATGAAGCAGGGAAAGGATCCCTCATCTCGAGCTACGAGGCGGAAACGGGGCTCCTCTGGATGTGGGCGGGACCCTCGTGATTCCTCTCGAGTGGAGACGGCTAGGTCGGGGAACTTCTGGATTTGCACCAAGGGTGTGAAGGACCCTTTCGAAGTTCCAGAGGTGAGGTGTGATCAGCCTCGAGACGCCTCAGCGGAAATGGGCCTCATCTCGCCTGGAGGGGAGAACCTCCTGGATTTTCTCGAGTTGCGGCAGGTCTTCTCGAGTTACGACGGGGACCTCAGGGACCCGCTCTGGTGGCCTCAGGAAAGGCCAGTCCCCATGCGAGTTGCTAGGGGACCTCTCGGGATTCCTCTCCCGTCCATGCCGGGGCCTCAGTCCTTGTGTGGAGTCGGGGCCGGAACCTGAGGATTCCTCTCCAGTGTTGCCATGGATCTTGGGGTGCTTCTGAGTCTCCCCAGGGGAGTCAGGCCTCGTCTCGAGTGGGGGCATGCACGTGCGCTTTACTGCCGAGCTGCAGCAGTAGTGTCACGCTTCCTGTCACGTGGATCAAGGGATCTGTGGCTTTCCCTCGAGGCTGTCCCTCGAGGCTTTCCCACGAGGCTTTCCCACAGGGCTGTGCCACGTGCCACCTTGGTGTGAGTCGATCCTCGGCGTGAAAGACGAGCCGGTGAAGGGAAAAGAGGTTCCTCTGGAATGGACTGAGACATCTGGGGGACTCTTGGAATGGTGGCACGACCCTGGAGTTCCTCTCGCCGTTCCTGTTGAGAGGGCCTCCTCTTGAGATGCGACGGGAACGCCGGGAACTCTTTCCCGACGAAGCAGGGAAAGGATCCCTCATCTCGAGCTACGAGGCGGAAACGGGGCTCCTCTGGATGTGGGCGGGACCCTCGTGATTCCTCTCGAGTGGAGACGGCTAGGTCGGGGAACTTCTGGATTTGCACCAAGGGTGTGAAGGGCCCTTTCGAAGTTCCAGAGGTGAGGTGTGATCAGCCTCGAGACGCCTCAGCGGAAATGGGCCTCATCTCGCCTGGAGGGGAGAACCTCCTGGATTTTCTCGAGTTGCAGCAGGTCTTCTCGAGTTACGACGGGGACCTCAGGGACCCGCTCTGGTGGCCTCAGGAAAGGCCAGTCCCCATGCGAGTTGCTAGGGGACCTCTCGGGATTCCTCTCCCGTCCATGCCGGGGCCTCAGTCCTTGTGTGGAGTCGGGGCCGGAACCTGAGGATTCCTCTCCAGTGTTGCCATGGATCTTGGGGTGCTTCTGAGTCTCCCCAGGGGAGTCAGGCCTCGTCTCGAGTGGGGGCATGCACGTGCGCTTTCCTCCCGAGCTGCAGCAGTAGTGTCACGCTTCCTGTCACGTGGATCAAGGGATCTGTGGCTTTCCCTCGAGGCTGTCCCTCGAGGCTTTCCCACGAGGCTTTCCCACAGGGCTGTGCCACGTGCCACCTTGGTGTGAGTCGATCCTCGGCGTGAAAGACGAGCCGGTGAAGGGAAAAGAGGTTCCTCTGGAATGGACTGAGACATCTGGGGGACTCTTGGAATGGTGGCACGACCCTGGAGTTCCTCTCGCCGTTCCTGTTGAGAGGGCCTCCTCTTGAGATGCGACGGGAACGCCGGGAACTCTTTCCCGACGAAGCAGGGAAAGGATCCCTCATCTCGAGCGACGAGGCGGAAACGGGGCTCCTCTGGATGTGGGCGGGACCCTCGTGATTCCTCTCGAGTGGAGACGGCTAGGTCGGGGAACTTCTGGATTTGCACCAAGGGTGTGAAGGACCCTTTCGAAGTTCCAGAGGTGAGGTGTGATCAGCCTCGAGACGCCTCAGCGGAAATGGGCCTCATCTCGCCTGGAGGGGAGAACCTCCTGGATTTTCTCGAGTTGCGGCAGGTCTTCTCGAGTTACGACGGGGACCTCAGGGACCCGCTCTGGTGGCCTCAGGAAAGGCCAGTCCCCATGCGAGTTGCTAGGGGACCTCTCGGGATTCCTCTCCCGTCCATGCCGGGGCCTCAGTCCTTGTGTGGAGTCGGGGCCGGAACCTGAGGATTCCTCTCCAGTGTTGCCATGGATCTTGGGGTGCTTCTGAGTCTCCCCAGGGGAGTCAGGCCTCGTCTCGAGTGGGGGCATGCACGTGCACTTTCCTCCCGAGCTGCAGCAGTAATGTCACGCTTCCTGTCACGTCGATCAAGGGATCTGTGGCTTTCCCTCGAGGCTGTCCCTCGAGGCTTTCCCACGAGGCTTTCCCACAGGGCTGTGCCACGTGCCACCTTGGTGTGAGTCGATCCTCGGCGTGAAAGACGAGCCGGTGAAGGGAAAAGAGGTTCCTCTGGAATGGACTGAGACATCTGGGGGACTCTTGGAATGGTGGCACGACCCTGGAGTTCCTCTCGCCGTTCCTGTTGAGAGGGCCTCCTCTTGAGATGCGACGGGAACGCCGGGAACTCTTTCCCGACGAAGCAGGGAAAGGATCCCTCATCTCGAGCGACGAGGCGGAAACGGGGCTCCTCTGGATGTGGGCGGGACCCTCGTGATTCCTCTCGAGTGGAGACGGCTAGGTCGGGGAACTTCTGGATTTGCACCAAGGGTGTGAAGGACCCTTTCGAAGTTCCAGAGGTGAGGTGTGATCAGCCTCGAGACGCCTCAGCGGAAATGGGCCTCATCTCGCCTGGAGGGGAGAACCGCCTGGATTTTCTCGAGTTGCGGCAGGTCTTCTCGAGTTACGACGGGGACCTCAGGGACCCGCTCTGGTGGCCTCAGGAAAGGCCAGTCCCCATGCGAGTTGCTAGGGGACCTCTCGGGATTCCTCTCCCGTCCATGCCGGGGCCTCAGTCCTTGTGTGGAGTCGGGGCCGGAACCTGAGGATTCCTCTCCAGTGTTGCCATGGATCTTGGGGTGCTTCTGAGTCTCCCCAGGGGAGTCAGGCCTCGTCTCGAGTGGGGGCATGCACGTGCGCTTTCCTCCCGAGCTGCAGCAGTAGTGTCACGCTTCCTGTCACGTGGATCAAGGGATCTGTGGCTTTCCCTCGAGGCTGTCCCTCGAGGCTTTCCCACGAGGCTTTCCCACAGGGCTGAGCCACGTGCCACCTTGTTGTGAGTCGATCCTCGGCGTGAAAGACGAGCCGGTGAAGGGAAAAGAGGTTCCTCTGGAAGGGACTGAGACATCTGGGGGACTCTTGGAATGGTGGCACGACCCTGGAGTTCCTCTCGCCGTTCCTGTTGAGAGGGCCTCCTCTTGAGATGCGACGGGAACGCCGGGAACTCTTTCCCGACGAAGCAGGGAAAGGATCCCTCATCTCGAGCGACGAGGCGGAAACGGGGCTCCTCTGGATGTGGGCGGGACCCTCGTGATTCCTCTCGAGTGGAGACGGCTAGGTCGGGGAACTTCTTGATTTGCACCAAGGGTGTGAAGGACCCTTTCGAAGTTCCAGAGGTGAGGTGTGATCAGCCTCGAGACGCCTCAGCGGAAATGGGCCTCATCTCGCCTGGAGGGGAGAACCTCCTGGATTTTCTCGAGTTGCGGCAGGTCTTCTCGAGTTACGACGGGGACCTCAGGGACCCGCTCTGGTGGCCTCAGGAAAGGCCAGTCCCCATGCGAGTTGCTAGGGGACCTCTCGGGATTCCTCTCCCGTCCATGCCGGGGCCTCAGTCCTTGTGTGGAGTCGGGGCCGGAACCTGAGGATTCCTCTCCAGTGTTGCCATGGATCTTGGGGTGCTTCTGAGTCTCCCCAGGGGAGTCAGGCCTCGTCTCGAGTGGGGGCATGCACGTGCGCTTTCCTGCCGAGCTACAGCAGTAGGGTCACGCTTCCTGTCACGTGGATCAAGGGATCTGTGGCTTTCCCTCGAGGCTGTCCCTCGAGGCTTTCCCACGAGGCTTTCCCACAGGGCTGTGCCACGTGCCACCTTATTGTGAGTCGATCCTCGGCGTGAAAGACGAGCCGGTGAAGGGAAAAGAGGTTCCTCTGGAATGGACTGAGACATCTGGGGGACTCTTGGAATGGTGGCACGACCCTGGAGTTCCGCTCGCCGTTCCTGTTGAGAGGGCCTCCTCTTGAGATGCGACGGGAACGCCGGGAACTCTTTCCCGACGAAGCAGGGAAAGGATCCCTCATCTCGAGCTACGAGGCGGAAACGGGGCTCCTCTGGATGTGGGCGGGACCCTCGTGATTCCTCTCGAGTGGAGACGGCTAGGTCGGGGAACTTCTGGATTTGCACCAAGGGTGTGAAGGACCCTTTCGAAGTTCCAGAGGTGAGGTGTGATCAGCCTCGAGACGCCTCAGCGGAAATGGGCCTCATCTCGCCTGGAGGGGAGAACCTCCTGGATTTTCTCGAGTTGCGGCAGGTCTTCTCGAGTTACGACGGGGACCTCAGGGACCCGCTCTGGTGGCCTCAGGAAAGGCCAGTCCCCATGCGAGTTGCTAGGGGACCTCTCGAGATTCCTCTCCCGTCCATGCCGGGGCCTCAGTCCTTGTGTGGAGTCGGGGCCGGAACCTGAGGATTCCTCTCCAGTGTTGCCATGGATCTTGGGGTGCTTCTGAGTCTCCCCAGGGGAGTCAGGCCTCGTCTCGAGTGGGGGCATGCACGTGCGCTTTCCTCCCGAGCTGCAGCAGTAGTGTCACGCTTCCTGTCACGTGGATCAAGGGATCTGTGGCTTTCCCTCGAGGCTGTCCCTCGAGGCTTTCCCACGAGGCTTTCCCACAGGGCTGTGCCACGTGCCACCTTGGTGTGAGTCGATCCTCGGCGTGAAAGACGAGCCGGTGAAGGGAAAAGAGGTTCCTCTGGAATGGACTGAGACATCTGGGGGACTCTTGGAATGGTGGCACGACCCTGGAGTTCCTCTCGCCGTTCCTGTTGAGAGGGCCTCCTCTTGAGATGCGACGGGAACGCCGGGAACTCTTTCCCGACGAAGCAGGGAAAGGATCCCTCATCTCGAGCGACGAGGCGGAAACGGGGCTCCTCTGGATGTGGGCGGGACCCTCGTGATTCCTCTCGAGTGGAGACGGCTAGGTCGGGGAACTTCTGGATTTGCACCAAGGGTGTGAAGGACCCTTTCGAAGTTCCAGAGGTGAGGTGTGATCAGCCTCGAGACGCCTCAGCGGAAATGGGCCTCATCTCGCCTGGAGGGGAGAACCGCCTGGATTTTCTCCAGTTGCGGCAGGTCTTCTCGAGTTACGACGGGGACCTCAGGGACCCGCTCTGGTGGCCTCAGGAAAGGCCAGTCCCCATGCGAGTTGCTAGGGGACCTCTCGGGATTCCTCTCCCGTCCATGCCGGGGCCTCAGTCCTTGTGTGGAGTCGGGGCCGTAACCTGAGGTTTCCTCTCCAGTGTTGCCATGGATCTTGGGGTGCTTCTGAGTCTCCCCAGGGGAGTCAGGCCTCGTCTCGAGTGGGGGCATGCACGTGCGCTTTCCTCCCGAGCTGCAGCAGTAGTGTCACGCTTCCTGTCACGTGGATCAAGGGATCTGTGGCTTTCCCTCGAGGCTGTCCCTCGAGGCTTTCCCACGAGGCTTTCCCACAGGGCTGTGCCACGTGCCACCTTGGTGTGAGTCGATCCTCGGCGTGAAAGACGAGCCGGTGAAGGGAAAAGAGGTTCCTCTGGAAGGGACTGAGACATCTGGGGGACTCTTGGAATGGTGGCACGACCCTGGAGTTCCTCTCGCCGTTCCTGTTGAGAGGGCCTCCTCTTGAGATGCGACGGGAACGCCGGGAACTCTTTCCCGACGAAGCAGGGAAAGGATCCCTCATCTCGAGCTACGAGGCGGAAACGGGGCTCCTCTGGATGTGGGCGGGACCCTCGTGATTCCTCTCGAGTGGAGACGGCTAGGTCGTGGAACTTCTGGATTTGCAGTAAGGGTGTGAAGGACCCTTTCGAAGTTCCAGAGGTGAGGTGTGATCAGCCTCGAGACGCCTCAGCGGAAATGGGCCTCATCTCGCCTGGAGGGGAGAACCTCCTGGATTTTCTCGAGTTGCGGCAGGTCTTCTCGACTTACGACGGGGACCTCAGGGACCCGCTCTGGTGGCCTCAGGAAAGGCCAGTCCCCATGCGAGTTGCTAGGGGACCTCTCGGGATTCCTCTCCCGTCCATGCCGGGGCCTCAGTCCTTGTGTGGAGTCGGGGCCGGAACCTGAGGATTCCTCTACAGTGTTGCCATGGATCTTGGGGTGCTTCTGAGTCTCCCCAGGGGAGTCAGGCCTCGTCTCGAGTGGGGGCATGCACGTGCGCTTTCCTCCCGAGCTGCAGCAGTAGTGTAACGCTTCCTGTCACGTGGATCAAGGGATCTGTGGCTTTCCCTCGAGGCTGTCCCTCGAGGCTTTCCCACGAGGCTTTCCCACAGGGCTGTGCCACGTGCCACCTTGGTGTGAGTCGATCCTCGGCGTGAAAGACGAGCCGGTGAAGGGAAAAGAGGTTCCTCTGGAATGGACTGAGACATCTGGGGGACTCTTGGAATGGTGGCACGACCCTGGAGTTCCTCTCGCCGTTCCTGTTGAGAGGGCCTCCTCTTGAGATGCGACGGGAACGCCGGGAACTCTTTCCCGACGAAGCAGGGAAAGGATCCCTCATCTCGAGCGACGAGGCGGAAACGGGGCTCCTCTGGATGTGGGCGGGACCCTCGTGATTCCTCTCGAGTGGAGACGGCTAGGTCGGGGAACTTCTTGATTTGCACCAAGGGTGTGAAGGACCCTTTCGAAGTTCCAGAGGTGAGGTGTGATCAGCCTCGAGACGCCTCAGCGGAAATGGGCCTCATCTCGCCTGGAGGGGAGAACCGCCTGGATTTTCTCCAGTTGCGGCAGGTCTTCTCGAGTTACGACGGGGACCTCAGGGACCCGCTCTGGTGGCCTCAGGAAAGGCCAGTCCCCATGCGAGTTGCTAGGGGACCTCTCGGGATTCCTCTCCCGTCCATGCCGGGGCCTCAGTCCTTGTGTGGAGTCGGGGCCGGAACCTGAGGATTCCTCTCCAGTGTTGCCATGGATCTTGGGGTGCTTCTGAGTCTCCCCAGGGGAGTCAGGCCTCGTCTCGAGTGGGGGCATGCACGTGCGCTTTCCTCCCGAGCTGCAGCAGTAGTGTCACGCTTCCTGTCACGTGGATCAAGGGATCTGTGGCTTTCCCTCGAGGCTGTCCCTCGAGGCTTTCCCACGAGGCTTTCCCACAGGGCTGTGCCACGTGCCACCTTGGTGTGAGTCGATCCTCGGCGTGAAAGACGAGCCGGTGAAGGGAAAAGAGGTTCCTCTGGAAGGGACTGAGACATCTGGGGGACTCTTGGAATGGTGGCACGACCCTGGAGTTCCTCTCGCCGTTCCTGTTGAGAGGGCCTCCTCTTGAGATGCGACGGGAACGCCGGGAACTCTTTCCCGACGAAGCAGGGAAAGGATCCCTCATCTCGAGCTACGAGGCGGAAACGGGGCTCCTCTGGATGTGGGCGGGACCCTCGTGATTCCTCTCGAGTGGAGACGGCTAGGTCGTGGAACTTCTGGATTTGCAGTAAGGGTGTGAAGGACCCTTTCGAAGTTCCAGAGGTGAGGTGTGATCAGCCTCGAGACGCCTCAGCGGAAATGGGCCTCATCTCGCCTGGAGGGAAGAACCTCCTGGATTTTCTCGAGTTGCGGCAGGTCTTCTCGACTTACGACGGGGACCTCAGGGACCCGCTCTGGTGGCCTCAGGAAAGGCCAGTCCCCATGCGAGTTGCTAGGGGACCTCTCGGGATTCCTCTCCCGTCCATGCCGGGGCCTCAGTCCTTGTGTGGAGTCGGGGCCGGAACCTGAGGATTCCTCTACAGTGTTGCCATGGATCTTGGGGTGCTTCTGAGTCTCCCCAGGGGAGTCAGGCCTCGTCTCGAGTGGGGGCATGCACGTGCGCTTTCCTCCCGAACTGCAGCAGTAGTGTAACGCTTCCTGTCACGTGGATCAAGGGATCTGTGGCTTTCCCTCGAGGCTGTCCCTCGAGGCTTTCCCACGAGGCTTTCCCACAGGGCTGTGCCACGTGCCACCTTGGTGTGAGTCGATCCTCGGCGTGAAAGACGAGCCGGTGAAGGGAAAAGAGGTTCCTCTGGAATGGACTGAGACATCTGGGGGACTCTTGGAATGGTGGCACGACCCTGGAGTTCCTCTCGCCGTTCCTGTTGAGAGGGCCTCCTCTTGAGATGCGACGGGAACGCCGGGAACTCTTTCCCGACGAAGCAGGGAAAGGATCCCTCATCTCGAGCGACGAGGCGGAAACGGGGCTCCTCTGGATGTGGGCGGGACCCTCGTGATTCCTCTCGAGTGGAGACGGCTAGGTCGGGGAACTTCTGGATTTGCACCAAGGGTGTGAAGGACCCTTTCGAAGTTCCAGAGGTGAGGTGTGATCAGCCTCGAGACGCCTCAGCGGAAATGGGCCTCATCTCGCCTGGAGGGGAGAACCTCCTGGAATTTCTCGAGTTGCGGCAGGTCTTCTCGAGTTACGACGGGGACCTCAGGGACCCGCTCTGGTGGCCTCAGGAAAGGCCAGTCCCCATGCGAGTTGCTAGGGGACCTCTCGAGATTCCTCTCCCGTCCATGCCGGGGCCTCAGTCCTTGTGTGGAGTCGGGGCCGGAACCTGAGGATTCCTCTCCAGTGTTGCCATGGATCTTGGGGTGCTTCTGAGTCTCCCCAGGGGAGTCAGGCCTCGTCTCGAGTGGGGGCATGCACGTGCGCTTTCCTCCCGAGCTGCAGCAGTAGTGTCACGCTTCCTGTCACGTGGATCAAGGGATCTGTGGCTTTCCCTCGAGGCTGTCCCTCGAGGCTTTCCCACGAGGCTTTCCCACAGGGCTGTGCCACGTGCCACCTTGGTGTGAGTCGATCCTCGGCGTGAAAGTCGAGCCGGTGAAGGGAAAAGAGGTTCCTCTGGAATGGACTGAGACATCTGGGGGACTCTTGGAATGGTGGCACGACCCTGGAGTTCCTCTCGCCGTTCCTGTTGAGAGGGCCTCCTCTTGAGATGCGACGGGAACGCCGGGAACTCTTTCCCGACGAAGCAGGGAAAGGATCCCTCATCTCGAGCGACGAGGCGGAAACGGGGCTCCTCTGGATGTGGGCGGGACCCTCGTGATTCCTCTCGAGTGGAGACGGCTAGGTCGGGGAACTTCTGGATTTGCACCAAGGGTGTGAAGGACCCTTTCGAAGTTCCAGAGGTGAGGTGTGATCAGCCTCGAGACGCCTCAGCGGAAATGGGCCTCATCTCGCCTGGAGGGGAGAACCGCCTGGATTTTCTCCAGTTGCGGCAGGTCTTCTCGAGTTACGACGGGGACCTCAGGGACCCGCTCTGGTGGCCTCAGGAAAGGCCAGTCCCCATGCGAGTTGCTAGGGGACCTCTCGGGATTCCTCTCCCGTCCATGCCGGGGCCTCAGTCCTTGTGTGGAGTCGGGGCCGTAACCTGAGGTTTCCTCTCCAGTGTTGCCATGGATCTTGGGGTGCTTCTGAGTCTCCCCAGGGGAGTCAGGCCTCGTCTCGAGTGGGGGCATGCACGTGCGCTTTCCTCCCGAGCTGCAGCAGTAGTGTCACGCTTCCTGTCACGTGGATCAAGGGATCTGTGGCTTTCCCTCGAGGCTGTCCCTCGAGGCTTTCCCACGAGGCTTTCCCACAGGGCTGTGCCACGTGCCACCTTGGTGTGAGTCGATCCTCGGCGTGAAAGACGAGCCGGTGAAGGGAAAAGAGGTTCCTCTGGAAGGGACTGAGACATCTGGGGGACTCTTGGAATGGTGGCACGACCCTGGAGTTCCTCTCGCCGTTCCTGTTGAGAGGGCCTCCTCTTGAGATGCGACGGGAACGCCGGGAACTCTTTCCCGACGAAGCAGGGAAAGGATCCCTCATCTCGAGCTACGAGGCGGAAACGGGGCTCCTCTGGATGTGGGCGGGACCCTCGTGATTCCTCTCGAGTGGAGACGGCTAGGTCGTGGAACTTCTGGATTTGCACCAAGGGTGTGAAGGACCCTTTCGAAGTTCCAGAGGTGAGGTGTGATCAGCCTCGAGACGCCTCAGCGGAAATGGGCCTCATCTCGCCTGGAGGGGAGAACCTCCTGGATTTTCTCGAGTTGCGGCAGGTCTTCTCGACTTACGACGGGGACCTCAGGGACCCGCTCTGGTGGCCTCAGGAAAGGCCAGTCCCCATGCGAGTTGCTAGGGGACCTCTCGGGATTCCTCTCCCGTCCATGCCGGGGCCTCAGTCCTTGTGTGGAGTCGGGGCCGGAACCTGAGGATTCCTCTCCAGTGTTGCCATGGATCTTGGGGTGCTTCTGAGTCTCCCCAGGGGAGTCAGGCCTCGTCTCGAGTGGGGGCATGCACGTGCGCTTTCCTCCCGAGCTGCAGCAGTAGTGTAACGCTTCCTGTCACGTGGATCAAGGGATCTGTGGCTTTCCCTCGAGGCTGTCCCTCGAGGCTTTCCCACGAGGCTTTCCCACAGGGCTGTGCCACGTGCCACCTTGGTGTGAGTCGATCCTCGGCGTGAAAGACGAGCCGGTGAAGGGAAAAGAGGTTCCTCTGGAATGGACTGAGACATCTGGGGGACTCTTGGAATGGTGGCACGACCCTGGAGTTCCTCTCGCCGTTCCTGTTGAGAGGGCCTCCTCTTGAGATGCGACGGGAACGCCGGGAACTCTTTCCCGACGAAGCAGGGAAAGGATCCCTCATCTCGAGCGACGAGGCGGAAACGGGGCTCCTCTGGATGTGGGCGGGACCCTCGTGATTCCTCTCGAGTGGAGACGGCTAGGTCGGGGAACTTCTTGATTTGCACCAAGGGTGTGAAGGACCCTTTCGAAGTTCCAGAGGTGAGGTGTGATCAGCCTCGAGACGCCTCAGCGGAAATGGGCCTCATCTCGCCTGGAGGGGAGAACCTCCTGGATTTTCTCCAGTTGCGGCAGGTCTTCTCGAGTTACGACGGGGACCTCAGGGACCCGCTCTGGTGGCCTCAGGAAAGGCCAGTCCCCATGCGAGTTGCTAGGGGACCTCTCGGGATTCCTCTCCCGTCCATGCCGGGGCCTCAGTCCTTGTGTGGAGTCGGGGCCGGAACCTGAGGATTCCTCTCCAGTGTTGCCATGGATCTTGGGGTGCTTCTGAGTCTCCCCAGGGGAGTCAGGCCTCGTCTCGAGTGGGGGCATGCACGTGCGCTTTCCTCCCGAGCTGCAGCAGTAGTGTCACGCTTCCTGTCACGTGGATCAAGGGATCTGTGGCTTTCCCTCGAGGCTGTCCCTCGAGGCTTTCCCACGAGGCTTTCCCACAGGGCTGTGCCACGTGCCACCTTGGTGTGAGTCGATCCTCGGCGTGAAAGACGAGCCGGTGAAGGGAAAAGAGGTTCCTCTGGAAGGGACTGAGACATCTGGGGGACTCTTGGAATGGTGGCACGACCCTGGAGTTCCTCTCGCCGTTCCTGTTGAGAGGGCCTCCTCTTGAGATGCGACGGGAACGCCGGGAACTCTTTCCCGACGAAGCAGGGAAAGGATCCCTCATCTCGAGCTACGAGGCGGAAACGGGGCTCCTCTGGATGTGGGCGGGACCCTCGTGATTCCTCTCGAGTGGAGACGGCTAGGTCGTGGAACTTCTGGATTTGCAGTAAGGGTGTGAAGGACCCTTTCGAAGTTCCAGAGGTGAGGTGTGATCAGCCTCGAGACGCCTCAGCGGAAATGGGCCTCATCTCGCCTGGAGGGGAGAACCTCCTGGATTTTCTCGAGTTGCGGCAGGTCTTCTCGAGTTACGACGGGGACCTCAGGGACCCGCTCTGGTGGCCTCAGGAAAGGCCAGTCCCCATGCGAGTTGCTAGGGGACCTCTCGGGATTCCTCTCCCGTCCATGCCGGGGCCTCAGTCCTTGTGTGGAGTCGGGGCCGGAACCTGAGGATTCCTCTCCAGTGTTGCCATGGATCTTGGGGTGCTTCTGAGTCTCCCCAGGGGAGTCAGGCCTCGTCTCGAGTGGGGGCATGCACGTGCGCTTTCCTCCCGAGCTGCAGCAGTAGTGTCACGCTTCCTGTCACGTGGATCAAGGGATCTGTGGCTTTCCCTCGAGGCTGTCCCTCGAGGCTTTCCCACGAGGCTTTCCCACAGGGCTGTGCCACGTGCCACCTTGGTGTGAGTCGATCCTCGGCGTGAAAGACGAGCCGGTGAAGGGAAAAGAGGTTCCTCTGGAAGGGACTGAGACATCTGGGGGACTCTTGGAATGGTGGCACGACCCTGGAGTTCCTCTCGCCGTTCCTGTTGAGAGGGCCTCCTCTTGAGATGCGACGGGAACGCCGGGAACTCTTTCCCGACGAAGCAGGGAAAGGATCCCTCATCTCGAGCTACGAGGCGGAAACGGGGCTCCTCTGGATGTGGGCGGGACCCTCGTGATTCCTCTCGAGTGGAGACGGCTAGGTCGTGGAACTTCTGGATTTGCAGTAAGGGTGTGAAGGACCCTTTCGAAGTTCCAGAGGTGAGGTGTGATCAGCCTCGAGACGCCTCAGCGGAAATGGGCCTCATCTCGCCTGGAGGGGAGAACCTCCTGGATTTTCTCGAGTTGCGGCAGGTCTTCTCGACTTACGACGGGGACCTCAGGGACCCGCTCTGGTGGCCTCAGGAAAGGCCAGTCCCCCATGCGAGTTGCTAGGGGACCTCTCGGGATTCCTCTCCCGTCCATGCCGGGGCCTCAGTCCTTGTGTGGAGTCGGGGCCGGAACCTGAGGATTCCTCTACAGTGTTGCCATGGATCTTGGGGTGCTTCTGAGTCTCCCCAGGGGAGTCAGGCCTCGTCTCGAGTGGGGGCATGCACGTGCGCTTTCCTCCCGAGCTGCAGCAGTAGTGTAACGCTTCCTGTCACGTGGATCAAGGGATCTGTGGCTTTCCCTCGAGGCTGTCCCTCGAGGCTTTCCCACGAGGCTTTCCCACAGGGCTGTGCCACGTGCCACCTTGGTGTGAGTCGATCCTCGGCGTGAAAGACGAGCCGGTGAAGGGAAAAGAGGTTCCTCTGGAATGGACTGAGACATCTGGGGGACTCTTGGAATGGTGGCACGACCCTGGAGTTCCTCTCGCCGTTCCTGTTGAGAGGGCCTCCTCTTGAGATGCGACGGGAACGCCGGGAACTCTTTCCCGATGAAGCAGGGAAAGGATCCCTCATCTCGAGCGACGAGGCGGAAACGGGGCTCCTCTGGATGTGGGCGGGACCCTCGTGATTCCTCTCGAGTGGAGACGGCTAGGTCGGGGAACTTCTGGATTTGCACCAAGGGTGTGAAGGACCCTTTCGAAGTTCCAGAGGTGAGGTGTGATCAGCCTCGAGACGCCTCAGCGGAAATGGGCCTCATCTCGCCTGGAGGGGAGAACCTCCTGGATTTTCTCCAGTTGCGGCAGGTCTTCTCGAGTTACGACGGGGACCTCAGGGACCCGCTCTGGTGGCCTCAGGAAAGGCCAGTCCCCATGCGAGTTGCTAGGGGACCTCTCGGGATTCCTCTCCCGTCCATGCCGGGGCCTCAGTCCTTGTGTGGAGTCGGGGCCGGAACCTGAGGATTCCTCTCCAGTGTTGCCATGGATCTTGGGGTGCTTCTGAGTCTCCCCAGGGGAGTCAGGCCTCGTCTCGAGTGGGGGCATGCACGTGCGCTTTCCTCCCGAGCTGCAGCAGTAGTGTCACGCTTCCTGTCACGTGGATCAAGGGATCTGTGGCTTTCCCTCGAGGCTGTCCCTCGAGGCTTTCCCACGAGGCTTTCCCACAGGGCTGTGCCACGTGCCACCTTGGTGTGAGTCGATCCTCGGCGTGAAAGACGAGCCGGTGAAGGGAAAAGAGGTTCCTCTGGAAGGGACTGAGACATCTGGGGGACTCTTGGAATGGTGGCACGACCCTGGAGTTCCTCTCGCCGTTCCTGTTGAGAGGGCCTCCTCTTGAGATGCGACGGGAACGCCGGGAACTCTTTCCCGACGAAGCAGGGAAAGGATCCCTCATCTCGAGCTACGAGGCGGAAACGGGGCTCCTCTGGATGTGGGCGGGACCCTCGTGATTCCTCTCGAGTGGAGACGGCTAGGTCGTGGAACTTCTGGATTTGCAGTAAGGGTGTGAAGGACCCTTTCGAAGTTCCAGAGGTGAGGTGTGATCAGCCTCGAGACGCCTCAGCGGAAATGGGCCTCATCTCGCCTGGAGGGGAGAACCTCCTGGATTTTCTCGAGTTGCGGCAGGTCTTCTCGACTTACGACGGGGACCTCAGGGACCCGCTCTGGTGGCCTCAGGAAAGGCCAGTCCCCATGCGAGTTGCTAGGGGACCTCTCGGGATTCCTCTCCCGTCCATGCCGGGGCCTCAGTCCTTGTGTGGAGTCGGGGCCGGAACCTGAGGATTCCTCTACAGTGTTGCCATGGATCTTGGGGTGCTTCTGAGTCTCCCCAGGGGAGTCAGGCCTCGTCTCGAGTGGGGGCATGCACGTGCGCTTTCCTCCCGAGCTGCAGCAGTAGTGTAACGCTTCCTGTCACGTGGATCAAGGGATCTGTGGCTTTCCCTCGAGGCTGTCCCTCGAGGCTTTCCCACGAGGCTTTCCCACAGGGCTGTGCCACGTGCCACCTTGGTGTGAGTCGATCCTCGGCGTGAAAGACGAGCCGGTGAAGGGAAAAGAGGTTCCTCTGGAATGGACTGAGACATCTGGGGGACTCTTGGAATGGTGGCACGACCCTGGAGTTCCTCTCGCCGTTCCTGTTGAGAGGGCCTCCTCTTGAGATGCGACGGGAACGCCGGGAACTCTTTCCCGACGAAGCAGGGGAAGGATCCCTCATCTCGAGCGACGAGGCGGAAACGGGGCTCCTCTGGATGTGGGCGGGACCCTCGTGATTCCTCTCGAGTGGAGACGGCTAGGTCGGGGAACTTCTGGATTTGCACCAAGGGTGTGAAGGACCCTTTCGAAGTTCCAGAGGTGAGGTGTGATCAGCCTCGAGACGCCTCAGCGGAAATGGGCCTCATCTCGCCTGGAGGGGAGAACCTCCTGGATTTTCTCGAGTTGCGGCAGGTCTTCTCGAGTTACGACGGGGACCTCAGGGACCCGCTCTGGTGGCCTCAGGAAAGGCCAGTCCCCATGCGAGTTGCTAGGGGACCTCTCGAGATTCCTCTCCCGTCCATGCCGGGGCCTCAGTCCTTGTGTGGAGTCGGGGCCGGAACCTGAGGATTCCTCTCCAGTGTTGCCATGGATCTTGGGGTGCTTCTGAGTCTCCCCAGGGGAGTCAGGCCTCGTCTCGAGTGGGGGCATGCACGTGCGCTTTCCTCCCGAGCTGCAGCAGTAGTGTCACGCTTCCTGTCACGTGGATCAAGGGATCTGTGGCTTTCCCTCGAGGCTGTCCCTCGAGGCTTTCCCACGAGGCTTTCCCACAGGGCTGTGCCACGTGCCACCTTGGTGTGAGTCGATCCTCGGCGTGAAAGTCGAGCCGGTGAAGGGAAAAGAGGTTCCTCTGGAATGGACTGAGACATCTGGGGGACTCTTGGAATGGTGGCACGACCCTGGAGTTCCTCTCGCCGTTCCTGTTGAGAGGGCCTCCTCTTGAGATGCGACGGGAACGCCGGGAACTCTTTCCCGACGAAGCAGGGAAAGGATCCCTCATCTCGAGCGACGAGGCGGAAACGGGGCTCCTCTGGATGTGGGCGGGACCCTCGTGATTCCTCTCGAGTGGAGACGGCTAGGTCGGGGAACTTCTGGATTTGCACCAAGGGTGTGAAGGACCCTTTCGAAGTTCCAGAGGTGAGGTGTGATCAGCCTCGAGACGCCTCAGCGGAAATGGGCCTCATCTCGCCTGGAGGGGAGAACCGCCTGGATTTTCTCCAGTTGCGGCAGGTCTTCTCGAGTTACGACGGGGACCTCAGGGACCCCCTCTGGTGGCCTCAGGAAAGGCCAGTCCCCATGCGAGTTGCTAGGGGACCTCTCGGGATTCCTCTCCCGTCCATGCCGGGGCCTCAGTCCTTGTGTGGAGTCGTGGCCGGAACCTGAGGATTCCTCTCCAGTGTTGCCATGGATCTTGGGGTGCTTCTGAGTCTCCCCAGGGGAGTCAGGCCTCGTCTCGAGTGGGGGCATGCACGTGCGCTTTCCTCCCGAGCTGCAGCAGTAGTGTCACGCTTCCTGTCACGTGGATCAAGGGATCTGTGGCTTTCCCTCGAGGCTGTCCCTCGAGGCTTTCCCACGAGGCTTTCCCACAGGGCTGTGCCACGTGCCACCTTGGTGTGAGTCGATCCTCGGCGTGAAAGACGAGCCGGTGAAGGGAAAAGAGGTTCCTCTGGAATGGACTGAGACATCTGGGGGACTCTTGGAATGGTGGCACGACCCTGGAGTTCCTCTCGCCGTTCCTGTTGAGAGGGCCTCCTCTTGAGATGCGACGGGAACGCCGGGAACTCTTTCCCGACGAAGCAGGGAAAGGATCCCTCATCTCGAGCGACGAGGCGGAAACTGGGCTCCTCTGGATGTGGGCGGGACCCTCGTGATTCCTCTCGAGTGGAGACGGCTAGGTCGGGGAACTTCTGGATTTGCACCAAGGGTGTGAAGGACCCTTTCGAAGTTCCAGAGGTGAGGTGTGATCAGCCTCGAGACGCCTCAGCGGAAATGGGCCTCATCTCGCCTGGAGGGGAGAACCTCCTGGATTTTCTCGAGTTGCGGCAGGTCTTCTCGAGTTACGACGGAGACCTCAGGGACCCGCTCTGGTGGCCTCAGGAAAGGCCAGTCCCCATGCGAGTTGCTCGGGGACCTCTCGGGATTCCTCTCCCGTCCATGCCGGGGCCTCAGTCCTTGTGTGGAGTCGGGGCCGGAACCTGAGGATTCCTCTCCAGTATTGCCATGGATCTTGGGGTGCTTCTGAGTCTCCCCAGGGGAGTCAGGCCTTGTCTCGAGTGGGTGCATGCACGTGCGCTTTCCTCCCGAGCTGCAGCAGTAGTGTCACCCTTCCTGTCACGTGGATCAAGGGATCTGTGGCTTTCCCTCGAGGCTGTCCCTCGAGGCTTTCCCACGAGGCTTTCCCACAGGGCTGTGCCACGTGCCACCTTGGTGTGAGTCGATCCTCGGCGTGAAAGACGAGCCGGAGAAGGGAAAAGAGGTTCCTCTGGAATGGACTGAGACATCTGGGGGACTCTTGGAATGGTGGCACGACCCTGGAGTTCCTCTCGCTGTTCCTGTTGAGAGGGCCTCCTCTTGAGATGCGACTGGAACGCCAGGAACTCTTTCCCGACGAAGCAGGGAAAGGATCCCTCATCTCGAGCTACGAGGCGGAAACGGGGCTCCTCTGGATGTGGGCGGGACCCTCGTGATTCCTCTCGAGTGGAGACGGCTAGGTCGGGGAACTTCTGGATTTGCACCAAGGGTGTGAAGGACCCTTTCGAAGTTCCAGAGGTGAGGTGTGATCAGCCTCGAGACGCCTCAGCGGAAATGGGCCTCATCTCGCCTGGAGGGGAGAACCTCCTGGATTTTCTCGAGTTGCGGCAGGTCTTCTCGAGTTACGACGGGGACCTCAGGGACCCGCTCTGGTGGCCTCAGGAAAGGCCAGTCCCCATGCGAGTTGCTAGGGGACCTCTCGGGATTCCTCTCCCGTCCATGCCGGGGCCTCAGTCCTTGTGTGGAGTCGGGGCCGGAACCTGAGGATTCCTCTCCAGTGTTGCCATGGATCTTGGGGTGCTTCTGAGTCTCCCCAGGGGAGTCAGGCCTCGTCTCGAGTGGGGGCATGCACGTGCACTTTCCTCCCGAGCTGCAGCAGTAATGTCACGCTTCCTGTCACGTGGATCAAGGGATCTGTGGCTTTCCCTCGAGGCTGTCCCTCGAGGCTTTCCCACGAGGCTTTCCCACAGGGCTGTGCCACGTGCCACCTTGGTGTGAGTCGATCCTCGGCGTGAAAGACGAGCCGGTGAAGGGAAAAGAGGTTCCTCTGGAAGGGACTGAGACATCTGGGGGACTCTTGGAATGGTGGCACGACCCTGGAGTTCCTCTCGCCGTTCCTGTTGAGAGGGCCTCCTCTTGAGATGCGACGGGAACGCCGGGAACTCTTTCCCGACGAAGCAGGGAAAGGATCCCTCATCTCGAGCTACGAGGCGGAAACGGGGCTCCTCTGGATGTGGGCGGGACCCTCGTGATTCCTCTCGAGTGGAGACGGCTAGGTCGGGGAACTTCTTGATTTGCACCAAGGGTGTGAAGGATCCTTTCGAAGTTCCAGAGGTGAGGTGTGATCAGCCTCGAGACGCCTCAGCGGAAATGGGCCTCATCTCGCCTGGAGGGGAGAACCTCCTGGATTTTCTCGAGTTGCAGCAGGTCTTCTCGAGTTACGACGGGGACCTCAGGGACCCGCTCTGGTGGCCTCAGGAAAGGCCAGTCCCCATGCGAGTTGCTAGGGGACCTCTCGGGATTCCTCTCCCGTCCATGCCGGGGCCTCAGTCCTTGTGTGGAGTCGGGGCCGGAACCTGAGGATTCCTCTCCAGTGTTGCCATGGATCTTGGGGTGCTTCTGAGTCTCCCCAGGGGAGTCAGGCCTCGTCTCGAGTGGGGGCATGCACGTGCGCTTTCCTGCCGAGCTGCAGCAGTAGGGTCACGCTTCCTGTCACGTGGATCAAGGGATCTGTGGCTTTCCCTCGAGGCTGTCCCTCGAGGCTTTCCCACGAGGCTTTCCCACAGGGCTGTGCCACGTGCCACCTTATTGTGAGTCGATCCTCGGCGTGAAAGACGAGCCGGTGAAGGGAAAAGAGGTTCCTCTGGAATGGACTGAGACATCTGGGGGACTCTTGGAATGGTGGCACGACCCTGGAGTTCCTCTCGCCGTTCCTGTTGAGAGGGCCTCCTCTTGAGATGCGACGGGAACGCCGGGAACTCTTTCCCGACGAAGCAGGGAAAGGATCCCTCATCTCGAGCTACGAGGCGGAAACGGGGCTCCTCTGGATGTGGGCGGGACCCTCGTGATTCCTCTCGAGTGGAGACGGCTAGGTCGGGGAACTTCTGGATTTGCACCAAGGGTGTGAAGGACCCTTTCGAAGTTCCAGAGGTGAGGTGTGATCAGCCTCGAGACGCCTCAGCGGAAATGGGCCTCATCTCGCCTGGAGGGGAGAACCTCCTGGATTTTCTCGAGTTGCGGCAGGTCTTCTCGACTTACGACGGGGACCTCAGGGACCCGCTCTGGTGGCCTCAGGAAAGGCCAGTCCCCATGCGAGTTGCTAGGGGACCTCTCGAGATTCCTCTCCCGTCCATGCCGGGGCCTCAGTCCTTGTGTGGAGTCGGGGCCGGAACCTGAGGATTCCTCTCCAGTGTTGCCATGGATCTTGGGGTGCTTCTGAGTCTCCCCAGGGGAGTCAGGCCTCGTCTTGAGTGGGGGCATGCACGTGCGCTTTCCTCCCGAGCTGCAGCAGTAGTGTCACGCTTCCTGTCACGTGGATCAAGGGATCTGTGGCTTTCCCTCGAGGCTGTCCCTCGAGGCTTTCCCACGAGGCTTTCCCACAGGGCTGTGCCACGTGCCACCTTGGTGTGAGTCGATCCTCGGCGTGAAAGACGAGCCGGTGAAGGGAAAAGAGGTTCCTCTGGAAGGGACTGAGACATCTGGGGGACTCTTGGAATGGTGGCACGACCCTGGAGTTCCTCTCGCCGTTCCTGTTGAGAGGGCCTCCTCTTGAGATGCGACGGGAACGCCGGGAACTCTTTCCCGACGAAGCAGGGAAAGGATCCCTCATCTCGAGCGACGAGGCGGAAACGGGGCTCCTCTGGATGTGGGCGGGACCCTCGTGATTCCTCTCGAGTGGAGACGGCTAGGTCGGGGAACTTCTGGATTTGCACCAAGGGTGTGAAGGACCCTTTCGAAGTTCCAGAGGTGAGGTGTGATCAGCCTCGAGACGCCTCAGCGGAAATGGGCCTCATCTCGCCTGGAGGGGAGAACCTCCTGGATTTTCTCGAGTTGCGGCAGGTCTTCTCGACTTACGACGGGGACCTCAGGGACCCGCTCTGGTGGCCTCAGGAAAGGCCAGTCCCCATGCGAGTTGCTAGGGGACCTCTCGAGATTCCTCTCCCGTCCATGCCGGGGCCTCAGTCCTTGTGTGGAGTCGGGGCCGGAACCTGAGGATTCCTCTCCAGTGTTGCCATGGATCTTGGGGTGCTTCTGAGTCTCCCCAGGGGAGTCAGGCCTCGTCTCGAGTGGGGGCATGCACGTGCGCTTTCCTCCCGAGCTGCAGCAGTAGTGTCACGCTTCCTGTCACGTGGATCAAGGGATCTGTGGCTTTCCCTCGAGGCTGTCCCTCGAGGCTTTCCCACGAGGCTTTCCCACAGGGCTGTGCCACGTGCCACCTTGGTGTGAGTCGATCCTCGGCGTGAAAGTCGAGCCGGTGAAGGGAAAAGAGGTTCCTCTGGAATGGACTGAGACATCTGGGGGACTCTTGGAATGGTGGCACGACCCTGGAGTTCCTCTCGCCGTTCCTGTTGAGAGGGCCTCCTCTTGAGATGCGACGGGAACGCCGGGAACTCTTTCCCGACGAAGCAGGGAAAGGATCCCTCATCTCGAGCGACGAGGCGGAAACGGGGCTCCTCTGGATGTGGGCGGGACCCTCGTGATTCCTCTCGAGTGGAGACGGCTAGGTCGGGGAACTTCTGGATTTGCACCAAGGGTGTGAAGGACCCTTTCGAAGTTCCAGAGGTGAGGTGTGATCAGCCTCGAGACGCCTCAGCGGAAATGGGCCTCATCTCGCCTGGAGGGGAGAACCGCCTGGATTTTCTCCAGTTGCGGCAGGTCTTCTCGAGTTACGACGGGGACCTCAGGGACCCGCTCTGGTGGCCTCAGGAAAGGCCAGTCCCCATGCGAGTTGCTAGGGGACCTCTCGGGATTCCTCTCCCGTCCATGCCGGGGCCTCAGTCCTTGTGTGGAGTCGGGGCCGGAACCTGAGGATTCCTCTCCAGTGTTGCCATGGATCTTGGGGTGCTTCTGAGTCTCCCCAGGGGAGTCAGGCCTCGTCTCGAGTGGGGGCATGCACGTGCGCTTTCCTCCCGAGCTGCAGCAGTAGTGTCACGCTTCCTGTCACGTGGATCAAGGGATCTGTGGCTTTCCTCGAGGCTGTCCCTCGAGGCTTTCCCACGAGGCTTTCCCACAGGGCTGTGCCACGTGCCACCTTGGTGTGAGTCGATCCTCGGCGTGAAAGACGAGCCGGTGAAGGGAAAAGAGGTTCCTCTGGAAGGGACTGAGACATCTGGGGGACTCTTGGAATGGTGGCACGACCCTGGAGTTCCTCTCGCCGTTCCTGTTGAGAGGGCCTCCTCTTGAGATGCGACGGGAACGCCGGGAACTCTTTCCCGACGAAGCAGGGAAAGGATCCCTCATCTCGAGCGACGAGGCGGAAACGGGGCTCCTCTGGATGTGGGCGGGACCCTCGTGATTCCTCTCGAGTGGAGACGGCTAGGTCGGGGAACTTCTGGATTTGCACCAAGGGTGTGAAGGACCCTTTCGAAGTTCCAGAGGTGAGGTGTGATCAGCCTCGAGACGCCTCAGCGGAAATGGGCCTCATCTCGCCTGGAGGGGAGAACCTCCTGGATTTTCTCGAGTTGCGGCAGGTCTTCTCGAGTTACGACGGGGACCTCAGGGACCCGCTCTGGTGGCCTCAGGAAAGGCCAGTCCCCATGCGAGTTGCTAGGGGACCTCTCGAGATTCCTCTCCCGTCCATGCCGGGGCCTCAGTCCTTGTGTGGAGTCGGGGCCGGAACCTGAGGATTCCTCTCCAGTGTTGCCATGGATCTTGGGGTGCTTCTGAGTCTCCCCAGGGGAGTCAGGCCTCGTCTCGAGTGGGGGCATGCACGTGCGCTTTCCTCCCGAGCTGCAGCAGTAGTGTCACGCTTCCTGTCACGTGGATCAAGGGATCTGTGGCTTTCCCTCGAGGCTGTCCCTCGAGGCTTTCCCACGAGGCTTTCCCACAGGGCTGTGCCACGTGCCACCTTGGTGTGAGTCGATCCTCGGCGTGAAAGTCGAGCCGGTGAAGGGAAAAGAGGTTCCTCTGGAATGGACTGAGACATCTGGGGGACTCTTGGAATGGTGGCACGACCCTGGAGTTCCTCTCGCCGTTCCTGTTGAGAGGGCCTCCTCTTGAGATGCGACGGGAACGCCGGGAACTCTTTCCCGACGAAGCAGGGAAAGGATCCCTCATCTCGAGCGACGAGGCGGAAACGGGGCTCCTCTGGATGTGGGCGGGACCCTCGTGATTCCTCTCGAGTGGAGACGGCTAGGTCGGGGAACTTCTGGATTTGCACCAAGGGTGTGAAGGACCCTTTCGAAGTTCCAGAGGTGAGGTGTGATCAGCCTCGAGACGCCTCAGCGGAAATGGGCCTCATCTCGCCTGGAGGGGAGAACCGCCTGGATTTTCTCCAGTTGCGGCAGGTCTTCTCGAGTTACGACGGGGACCTCAGGGACCCGCTCTGGTGGCCTCAGGAAAGGCCAGTCCCCATGCTAGTTGCTAGGGGACCTCTCGGGATTCCTCTCCCGTCCATGCCGGGGCCTCAGTCCTTGTGTGGAGTCGGGGCCGGAACCTGAGGATTCCTCTCCAGTGTTGCCATGGATCTTGGGGTGCTTCTGAGTCTCCCCAGGGGAGTCAGGCCTCGTCTCGAGTGGGGGCATGCACGTGCGCTTTCCTCCCGAGCTGCAGCAGTAGTGTCACGCTTCCTGTCACGTGGATCAAGGGATCTGTGGCTTTCCCTCGAGGCTGTCCCTCGAGGCTTTCCCACGAGGCTTTCCCACAGGGCTGTGCCACGTGCCACCTTGGTGTGAGTCGATCCTCGGCGTGAAAGACGAGCCGGTGAAGGGAAAAGAGGTTCCTCTGGAAGGGACTGAGACATCTGGGGGACTCTTGGAATGGTGGCACGACCCTGGAGTTCCTCTCGCCGTTCCTGTTGAGAGGGCCTCCTCTTGAGATGCGACGGGAACGCCGGGAACTCTTTCCCGACGAAGCAGGGAAAGGATCCCTCATCTCGAGCGACGAGGCGGAAACGGGGCTCCTCTGGATGTGGGCGGGACCCTCGTGATTCCTCTCGAGTGGAGACGGCTAGGTCGGGGAACTTCTGGATTTGCACCAAGGGTGTGAAGGACCCTTTCGAAGTTCCAGAGGTGAGGTGTGATCAGCCTCGAGACGCCTCAGCGGAAATGGGCCTCATCTCGCCTGGAGGGGAGAACCTCCTGGATTTTCTCGAGTTGCGGCAGGTCTTCTCGAGTTACGACGGGGACCTCAGGGACCCGCTCTGGTGGCCTCAGGAAAGGCCAGTCCCCATGCGAGTTGCTAGGGGACCTCTCGAGATTCCTCTCCCGTCCATGCCGGGGCCTCAGTCCTTGTGTGGAGTCGGGGCCGGAACCTGAGGATTCCTCTCCAGTGTTGCCATGGATCTTGGGGTGCTTCTGAGTCTCCCCAGGGGAGTCAGGCCTCGTCTCGAGTGGGGGCATGCACGTGCGCTTTCCTCCCGAGCTGCAGCAGTAGTGTCACGCTTCCTGTCACGTGGATCAAGGGATCTGTGGCTTTCCCTCGAGGCTGTCCCTCGAGGCTTTCCCACGAGGCTTTCCCACAGGGCTGTGCCACGTGCCACCTTGGTGTGAGTCGATCCTCGGCGTGAAAGTCGAGCCGGTGAAGGGAAAAGAGGTTCCTCTGGAATGGACTGAGACATCTGGGGGACTCTTGGAATGGTGGCACGACCCTGGAGTTCCTCTCGCCGTTCCTGTTGAGAGGGCCTCCTCTTGAGATGCGACGGGAACGCCGGGAACTCTTTCCCGACGAAGCAGGGAAAGGATCCCTCATCTCGAGCGACGAGGCGGAAACGGGGCTCCTCTGGATGTGGGCGGGACCCTCGTGATTCCTCTCGAGTGGAGACGGCTAGGTCGGGGAACTTCTGGATTTGCACCAAGGGTGTGAAGGACCCTTTCGAAGTTCCAGAGGTGAGGTGTGATCAGCCTCGAGACGCCTCAGCGGAAATGGGCCTCATCTCGCCTGGAGGGGAGAACCGCCTGGATTTTCTCCAGTTGCGGCAGGTCTTCTCGAGTTACGACGGGGACCTCAGGGACCCGCTCTGGTGGCCTCAGGAAAGGCCAGTCCCCATGCGAGTTGCTAGGGGACCTCTCGGGATTCCTCTCCCGTCCATGCCGGGGCCTCAGTCCTTGTGTGGAGTCGGGGCCGGAACCTGAGGATTCCTCTCCAGTGTTGCCATGGATCTTGGGGTGCTTCTGAGTCTCCCCAGGGGAGTCAGGCATCGTCTCGAGTGGGGGCATGCACGTGCGCTTTCCTCCCGAGCTGCAGCAGTAGTGTCACGCTTCCTGTCACGTGGATCAAGGGATCTGTGGCTTTCCCTCGAGGCTGTCCCTCGAGGCTTTCCCACGAGGCTTTCCCACAGGGCTGTGCCACGTGCCACCTTGGTGTGAGTCGATCCTCGGCGTGAAAGACGAGCCGGTGAAGGGAAAAGAGGTTCCTCTGGAAGGGACTGAGACATCTGGGGGACTCTTGGAATGGTGGCACGACCCTGGAGTTCCTCTCGCCGTTCCTGTTGAGAGGGCCTCCTCTTGAGATGCGACGGGAACGCCGGGAACTCTTTCCCGACGAAGCAGGGAAAGGATCCCTCATCTCGAGCTACGAGGCGGAAACGGGGCTCCTCTGGATGTGGGCGGGACCCTCGTGATTCCTCTCGAGTGGAGACGGCTAGGTCGTGGAACTTCTGGATTTGCAGTAAGGGTGTGAAGGACCCTTTCGAAGTTCCAGAGGTGAGGTGTGATCAGCCTCGAGACGCCTCAGCGGAAATGGGCCTCATCTCGCCTGGAGGGGAGAACCTCCTGGATTTTCTCGAGTTGCGGCAGGTCTTCTCGAGTTACGACGGGGACCTCAGGGACCCGCTCTGGTGGCCTCAGGAAAGGCCAGTCCCCATGCGAGTTGCTAGGGGACCTCTCGGGATTCCTCTCCCGTCCATGCCGGGGCCTCAGTCCTTGTGTGGAGTCGGGGCCGGAACCTGAGGATTCCTCTACAGTGTTGCCATGGATCTTGGGGTGCTTCTGAGTCTCCCCAGGGGAGTCAGGCCTCGTCTCGAGTGGGGGCATGCACGTGCGCTTTCCTCCCGAGCTGCAGCAGTAGTGTAACGCTTCCTGTCACGTGGATCAAGGGATCTGTGGCTTTCCCTCGAGGCTGTCCCTCGAGGCTTTCCCACGAGGCTTTCCCACAGGGCTGTGCCACGTGCCACCTTGGTGTGAGTCGATCCTCGGCGTGAAAGACGAGCCGGTGAAGGGAAAAGAGGTTCCTCTGGAATGGACTGAGACATCTGGGGGACTCTTGGAATGGTGGCACGACCCTGGAGTTCCTCTCGCCGTTCCTGTTGAGAGGGCCTCCTCTTGAGATGCGACGGGAACGCCGGGAACTCTTTCCCGACGAAGCAGGGAAAGGATCCCTCATCTCCAGCGACGAGGCGGAAACGGGGCTCCTCTGGATGTGGGCGGGACCCTCGTGATTCCTCTCGAGTGGAGACGGCTAGGTCGGGGAACTTCTGGATTTGCACCAAGGGTGTGAAGGACCCTTTCGAAGTTCCAGAGGTGAGGTGTGATCAGCCTCGAGACGCCTCAGCGGAAATGGGCCTCATCTCGCCTGGAGGGGAGAACCTCCTGGATTTTCTCGAGTTGCGGCAGGTCTTCTCGAGTTACGACGGAGACCTCAGGGACCCGCTCTGGTGGCCTCAGGAAAGGCCAGTCCCCATGCGAGTTGCTCGGGGACCTCTCGGGATTCCTCTCCCGTCCATGCCGGGGCCTCAGTCCTTGTGTGGAGTCGGGGCCGTAACCTGAGGATTCCTCTCCAGTATTGCCATGGATCTTGGGGTGCTTCTGAGTCTCCCCAGGGGAGTCAGGCCTTGTCTCGAGTGGGGGCATGCACGTGCGCTTTCCTCCCGAGCTGCAGCAGTAGTGTCACGCTTCCTGTCACGTGGATCAAGGGATCTGTGGCTTTCCCTCGAGGCTGTCCCTCGAGGCTTTCCCACGAGGCTTTCCCACAGGGCTGTGCCACGTGCCACCTTGGTGTGAGTCGATCCTCGGCGTGAAAGACGAGCCGGTGAAGGGAAAAGAGGTTCCTCTGGAATGGACTGAGACATCTGGGGGACTCTTGGAATGGTGGCACGACCCTGGAGTTCCTCTCGCTGTTCCTGTTGAGAGGGCCTCCACTTGAGATGCGACTGGAACGCCGGGAACTCTTTCCCGACGAAGCAGGGAAAGGATCCCTCATCTCGAGCTACGAGGCGGAAACGGGGCTCCTCTGGATGTGGGCGGGACCCTCGTGATTCCTCTCGAGTGGAGACGGCTAGGTCGGGGAACTTCTGGATTTGCACCAAGGGTGTGAAGGACCCTTTCGAAGTTCCAGAGGTGAGGTGTGATCAGCCTCGAGACGCCTCAGCGGAAATGGGCCTCATCTCGCCTGGAGGGGAGAACCTCCTGGATTTTCTCGAGTTGCGGCAGGTCTTCTCGAGTTACGACGGGGACCTCAGGGACCCGCTCTGGTGGCCTCAGGAAAGGCCAGTCCCCATGCGAGTTGCTAGGGGACCTCTCGGGATTCCTCTCCCGTCCATGCCGGGGCCTCAGTCCTTGTGTGGAGTCGGGGCCGGAACCTGAGGATTCCTCTCCAGTGTTGCCATGGATCTTGGGGTGCTTCTGAGTCTCCCCAGGGGAGTCAGGCCTCGGCTCGAGTGGGGGCATGCACGTGCAATTTCCTCCCGAGCTGCAGCACTAATGTCACGCTTCCTGTCACGTGGATCAAGGGATCTGTGGCTTTCCCTCGAGGCTGTCCCTCGAGGCTTTCCCACGAGGCTTTCCCACAGGGCTGTGCCACGTGCCACCTTGGTGTGAGTCGATCCTCGGCGTGAAAGACGAGCCGGTGAAGGGAAAAGAGGTTCCTCTGGAAGGGACTGAGACATCTGGGGGACTCTTGGAATGGTGGCACGACCCTGGAGTTCCTCTCGCCGTTCCTGTTGAGAGGGCCTCCTCTTGAGATGCGACGGGAACGCCGGGAACTCTTTCCCGACGAAGCAGGGAAAGGATCCCTCATCTCGAGCTACGAGGCGGAAACGGGGCTCCTCTGGATGTGGGCGGGACCCTCGTGATTCCTCTCGAGTGGAGACGGCTAGGTCGGGGAACTTCTTGATTTGCACCAAGGGTGTGAAGGATCCTTTCGAAGTTCCAGAGGTGAGGTGTGATCAGCCTCGAGACGCCTCAGCGGAAATGGGCCTCATCTCGCCTGGAGGGGAGAACCTCCTGGATTTTCTCGAGTTGCGGCAGGTCTTCTCGAGTTACGACGGGGACCTCAGGGACCCGCTCTGGTGGCCTCAGGAAAGGCCAGTCCCCATGCGAGTTGCTAGGGGACCTCTCGGGATTCCTCTCCCGTCCATGCCGGGGCCTCAGTCCTTGTGTGGAGTCGGGGCCGGAACCTGAGGATTCCTCTCCAGTGTTGCCATGGATCTTGGGGTGCTTCTGAGTCTCCCCAGGGGAGTCAGGCCTCGTCTCGAGTGGGGGCATGCACGTGCGCTTTCCTGCCGAGCTGCAGCAGTAGGGTCACGCTTCCTGTCACGTGGATCAAGGGATCTGTGGCTTTCCCTCGAGGCTGTCCCTCGAGGCTTTCCCACGAGGCTTTCCCACAGGGCTGTGCCACGTGCCACCTTATTGTGAGTCGATCCTCGGCGTGAAAGACGAGCCGGTGAAGGGAAAAGAGGTTCCTCTGGAATGGACTGAGACATCTGGGGGACTCTTGGAATGGTGGCACGACCCTGGAGTTCCTCTCGCCGTTCCTGTTGAGAGGGCCTCCTCTTGAGATGCGACGGGAACGCCGGGAACTCTTTCCCGACGAAGCAGGGAAAGGATCCCTCATCTCGAGCTACGAGGCGGAAACGGGGCTCCTCTGGATGTGGGCGGGACCCTCGTGATTCCTCTCGAGTGGAGACGGCTAGGTCGGGGAACTTCTGGATTTGCACCAAGGGTGTGAAGGACCCTTTCGAAGTTCCAGAGGTGAGGTGTGATCAGCCTCGAGACGCCTCAGCGGAAATGGGCCTCATCTCGCCTGGAGGGGAGAACCTCCTGGATTTTCTCGAGTTGCGGCAGGTCTTCTCGACTTACGACGGGGACCTCAGGGACCCGCTCTGGTGGCCTCAGGAAAGGCCAGTCCCCATGCGAGTTGCTAGGGGACCTCTCGAGATTCCTCTCCCGTCCATGCCGGGGCCTCAGTCCTTGTGTGGAGTCGGGGCCGGAACCTGAGGATTCCTCTCCAGTGTTGCCATGGATCTTGGGGTGCTTCTGAGTCTCCCCAGGGGAGTCAGGCCTCGTCTCGAGTGGGGGCATGCACGTGCGCTTTCCTCCCGAGCTGCAGCAGTAGTGTCACGCTTCCTGTCACGTGGATCAAGGGATCTGTGGCTTTCCCTCGAGGCTGTCCCTCGAGGCTTTCCCACGAGGCTTTCCCACAGGGCTGTGCCACGTGCCACCTTGGTGTGAGTCGATCCTCGGCGTGAAAGACGAGCCGGTGAAGGGAAAAGAGGTTCCTCTGGAATGGACTGAGACATCTGGGGGACTCTTGGAATGGTGGCACGACCCTGGAGTTCCTCTCGCCGTTCCTGTTGAGAGGGCCTCCTCTTGAGATGCGACGGGAACGCCGGGAACTCTTTCCCGACGAAGCAGGGAAAGGATCCCTCATCTCGAGCTACGAGGCGGAAACGGGGCTCCTCTGGATGTGGGCGGGACCCTCGTGATTCCTCTCGAGTGGAGACGGCTAGGTCGGGGAACTTCTTGATTTGCACCAAGGGTGTGAAGGATCCTTTCGAAGTTCCAGAGGTGAGGTGTGATCAGCCTCGAGACGCCTCAGCGGAAATGGGCCTCATCTCGCCTGGAGGGGAGAACCTCCTGGATTTTCTCGAGTTGCGGCAGGTCTTCTCGAGTTACGACGGGGACCTCAGGGACCCGCTCTGGTGGCCTCAGGAAAGGCCAGTCCCCATGCGAGTTGCTAGGGGACCTCTCGGGATTCCTCTCCCGTCCATGCCGGGGCCTCAGTCCTTGTGTGGAGTCGGGGCCGGAACCTGAGGATTCCTCTCCAGTGTTGCCATGGATCTTGGGGTGCTTCTGAGTCTCCCCAGGGGAGTCAGGCCTCGTCTCGAGTGGGGGCATGCACGTGCGCTTTCCTGCCGAGCTGCAGCAGTAGGGTCACGCTTCCTGTCACGTGGATCAAGGGATCTGTGGCTTTCCCTCGAGGCTGTCCCTCGAGGCTTTCCCACGAGGCTTTCCCACAGGGCTGTGCCACGTGCCACCTTATTGTGAGTCGATCCTCGGCGTGAAAGACGAGCCGGTGAAGGGAAAAGAGGTTCCTCTGGAAGGGACTGAGACATCTGGGGGACTCTTGGAATGGTGGCACGACCCTGGAGTTCCTCTCGCCGTTCCTGTTGAGAGGGCCTCCTCTTGAGATGCGACGGGAACGCCGGGAACTCTTTCCCGACGAAGCAGGGAAAGGATCCCTCATCTCGAGCTACGAGGCGGAAACGGGGCTCCTCTGGATGTGGGCGGGACCCTCGTGATTCCTCTCGAGTGGAGACGGCTAGGTCGGGGAACTTCTTGATTTGCACCAAGGGTGTGAAGGATCCTTTCGAAGTTCCAGAGGTGAGGTGTGATCAGCCTCGAGACGCCTCTGCGGAAATGGGCCTCATCTCGCCTGGAGGGGAGAACCTCCTGGATTTTCTCGAGTTGCGGCAGGTCTTCTCGAGTTACGACGGGGAACTCAGGGACCCGCTCTGGTGGCCTCAGGAAAGGCCAGTCCCCATGCGAGTTGCTAGGGGACCTCTCGGGATTCCTCTCCCGTCCATGCCGGGGCCTCAGTCCTTGTGTGGAGTCGGGGCCGGAACCTGAGGATTCCTCTCCAGTGTTGCCATGGATCTTGGGGTGCTTCTGAGTCTCCCCAGGGGAGTCAGGCCTCGTCTCGAGTGGGGGCATGCACGTGCGCTTTCCTGCCGAGCTGCAGCAGTAGGGTCACGCTTCCTGTCACGTGGATCAAGGGATCTGTGGCTTTCCCTCGAGGCTGTCCCTCGAGGCTTTCCCACGAGGCTTTCCCACAGGGCTGTGCCACGTGCCACCTTATTGTGAGTCGATCCTCGGCGTGAAAGACGAGCCGGTGAAGGGAAAAGAGGTTCCTCTGGAATGGACTGAGACATCTGGGGGACTCTTGGAATGGTGGCACGACCCTGGAGTTCCTCTCGCCGTTCCTGTTGAGAGGGCCTCCTCTTGAGATGCGACGGGAACGCCGGGAACTCTTTCCCGACGAAGCAGGGAAAGGATCCCTCATCTCGAGCTACGAGGCGGAAACGGGGCTCCTCTGGATGTGGGCGGGACCCTCGTGATTCCTCTCGAGTGGAGACGGCTAGGTCGGGGAACTTCTTGATTTGCACCAAGGGTGTGAAGGATCCTTTCGAAGTTCCAGAGGTGAGGTGTGATCAGCCTCGAGACGCCTCAGCGGAAATGGGCCTCATCTCGCCTGGAGGGGAGAACCTCCTGGATTTTCTCGAGTTGCGGCAGGTCTTCTCGAGTTACGACGGGGACCTCAGGGACCCGCTCTGGTGGCCTCAGGAAAGGCCAGTCCCCATGCGAGTTGCTAGGGGACCTCTCGGGATTCCTCTCCCGTCCATGCCGGGGCCTCAGTCCTTGTGTGGAGTCGGGGCCGGAACCTGAGGATTCCTCTCCAGTGTTGCCATGGATCTTGGGGTGCTTCTGAGTCTCCCCAGGGGAGTCAGGCCTCGTCTCGAGTGGGGGCATGCACGTGCGCTTTCCTGCCGAGCTGCAGCAGTAGGGTCACGCTTCCTGTCACGTGGATCAAGGGATCTGTGGCTTTCCCTCGAGGCTGTCCCTCGAGGCTTTCCCACGAGGCTTTCCCACAGGGCTGTGCCACGTGCCACCTTATTGTGAGTCGATCCTCGGCGTGAAAGACGAGCCGGTGAAGGGAAAAGAGGTTCCTCTGGAAGGGACTGAGACATCTGGGGGACTCTTGGAATGGTGGCACGACCCTGGAGTTCCTCTCGCCGTTCCTGTTGAGAGGGCCTCCTCTTGAGATGCGACGGGAACGCCGGGAACTCTTTCCCGACGAAGCAGGGAAAGGATCCCTCATCTCGAGCTACGAGGCGGAAACGGGGCTCCTCTGGATGTGGGCGGGACCCTCGTGATTCCTCTCGAGTGGAGACGGCTAGGTCGGGGAACTTCTTGATTTGCACCAAGGGTGTGAAGGATCCTTTCGAAGTTCCAGAGGTGAGGTGTGATCAGCCTCGAGACGCCTCAGCGGAAATGGGCCTCATCTCGCCTGGAGGGGAGAACCTCCTGGATTTTCTCGAGTTGCGGCAGGTCTTCTCGAGTTACGACGGGGACCTCAGGGACCCGCTCTGGTGGCCTCAGGAAAGGCCAGTCCCCATGCGAGTTGCTAGGGGACCTCTCGGGATTCCTCTCCCGTCCATGCCGGGGCCTCAGTCCTTGTGTGGAGTCGGGGCCGGAACCTGAGGATTCCTCTCCAGTGTTGCCATGGATCTTGGGGTGCTTCTGAGTCTCCCCAGGGGAGTCAGGCCTCGTCTCGAGTGGGGGCATGCACGTGCGCTTTCCTGCCGAGCTGCAGCAGTAGGGTCACGCTTCCTGTCACGTGGATCAAGGGATCTGTGGCTTTCCCTCGAGGCTGTCCCTCGAGGCTTTCCCACGAGGCTTTCCCACAGGGCTGTGCCACGTGCCACCTTATTGTGAGTCGATCCTCGGCGTGAAAGACGAGCCGGTGAAGGGAAAAGAGGTTCCTCTGGAATGGACTGAGACATCTGGGGGACTCTTGGAATGGTGGCACGACCCTGGAGTTCCTCTCGCCGTTCCTGTTGAGAGGGCCTCCTCTTGAGATGCGACGGGAACGCCGGGAACTCTTTCCCGACGAAGCAGGGAAAGGATCCCTCATCTCGAGCTACGAGGCGGAAACGGGGCTCCTCTGGATGTGGGCGGGACCCTCGTGATTCCTCTCGAGTGGAGACGGCTAGGTCGGGGAACTTCTGGATTTGCACCAAGGGTGTGAAGGACCCTTTCGAAGTTCCAGAGGTGAGGTGTGATCAGCCTCGAGACGCCTCAGCGGAAATGGGCCTCATCTCGCCTGGAGGGGAGGACCTCCTGGATTTTCTCGATTTGCGGCAGGTCTTCTCGAGTTACGACGGGGACCTCAGGGACCCGCTCTGTTGGCCTCAGGAAAGGCCAGTCCCCATGCGAGTTGCTAGGGGACCTCTCGAGATTCCTCTCCCGTCCATGCCGGGGCCTCAGTCCTTGTGTGGAGTCGGGGCCGGAACCTGAGGATTCCTCTCCAGTGTTGCCATGGATCTTGGGGTGCTTCTGAGTCTCCCCAGGGGAGTCAGGCCTCGTCTCGAGTGGGGGCATGCAAGTGCGCCTTCCTCCCGAGCTGCTGCAGTTGTGTCACGCTTCCTGTCACGTGGATCAAGGGATCTGTGGCTTTCCCTCGAGGCTGTCCCTAGAGGATTTCCCACGAGGCTTTCCCACAGGGCTGTGCCACGTGCCACCTTGGTGTGAGTCGATCCTCGGCGTGAAAGACGAGCCGGTGAAGGGAAAAGAGGTTCCTCTGGAATCGACTGAGACATCTGGGGGACTCTTGGAATGGTGGCACGACCCTGGAGTTCCTCTCGCCGTTCCTGTTGAGAGGGCCTCCTCTTGAGATGCGACGGGAACGCCGGGAACTCTTTCCCGACGAAGCAGGGAAAGGATCCCTCATCTCGAGCTACGAGGCGGAAACGGGGCTCCTCTGGATGTGGGCGGGACCCTCGTGATTCCTCTCGAGTGGAGACGGCTAGGTCGGGGAACTTCTGGATTTGCACCAAGGGTGTGAAGGACCCTTTCGAAGTTCCAGAGGTGAGGTGTGATCAGCCTCGAGACGCCTCAGCGGAAATGGGCCTCATCTCGCCTGGAGGGGAGAACCGCCTGGATTTTCTCGAGTTGCGGCAGGTCTTCTCGAGTTACGACGGGGACCTCAGGGACCCGCTCTGGTGGCCTCAGGAAAGGCCAGTCCCCATGCGAGTTGCTAGGGGACCTCTCGGGATTCCTCTCCCGTCCATGCCGGGGCCTCAGTCCTTGTGTGGAGTCGGGGCCGGAACCTGAGGATTCCTCTCCAGTGTTGCCATGGATCTTGGGGTGCTTCTGAGTCTCCCCAGGGGAGTCAGGCCTCGTCTCGAGTGGGGGCATGCACGTGCGCTTTCCTCCCGAGCTGCAGCAGTAGTGTCACGCTTCCTGTCACGTGGATCAAGGGATCTGTGGCTTTCCCTCGAGGCTGTCCCTCGAGGCTTTCCCACGAGGCTTTCCCACAGGGCTGTGCCACGTGCCACCTTGGTGTGAGTCGATCCTCGGCGTGAAAGACGAGCCGGTGAAGGGAAAAGAGGTTCCTCTGGAAGGGACTGAGACATCTGGGGGACTCTTGGAATGGTGGCACGACCCTGGAGTTCCTCTCGCCGTTCCTGTTGAGAGGGCCTCCTTTTGAGATGCGACGGGAACGCCGGGAACTCTTTCCCGACGAAGCAGGGAAAGGATCCCTCATCTCGAGCTACGAGGCGGAAACGGGGCTCCTCTGGATGTGGGCGGGACCCTCGTGATTCCTCTCGAGTGGAGACGGCTAGGTCGGGGAACTTCTGGATTTGCACCAAGGGTGTGAAGGACCCTTTCGAAGTTCCAGAGGTGAGGTGTGATCAGCCTCGAGACGCCTCAGCGGAAATGGGCCTCATCTCGCCTGGAGGGGAGAACCGCCTGGATTTTCTCGAGTTGCGGCAGGTCTTCTCGAGTTACGACGGGGACCTCAGGGACCCGCTCTGGTGGCCTCAGGAAAGGCCAGTCCCCATGCGAGTTGCTAGGGGACCTCTCGGGATTCCTCTCCCGTCCATGCCGGGGCCTCAGTCCTTGTGTGGAGTCGGGGCCGGAACCTGAGGATTCCTCTCCAGTGTTGCCATGGATCTTGGGGTGCTTCTGAGTCTCCCCAGGGGAGTCAGGCCTCGTCTCGAGTGGGGGCATGCAAGTGCGCCTTCCTCCCGAGCTGCTGCAGTTGTGTCACGCTTCCTGTCACGTGGATCAAGGGATCTGTGGCTTTCCCTCGAGGCTGTCCCTAGAGGATTTCCCACGAGGCTTTCCCACAGGGCTGTGCCACGTGCCACCTTGGTGTGAGTCGATCCTCGGCGTGAAAGACGAGCCGGTGAAGGGAAAAGAGGTTCCTCTGGAATCGACTGAGACATCTGGGGGACTCTTGGAATGGTGGCACGACCCTGGAGTTCCTCTCGCCGTTCCTGTTGAGAGGGCCTCCTCTTGAGATGCGACGGGAACGCCGGGAACTCTTTCCCGACGAAGCAGGGAAAGGATCCCTCATCTCGAGCTACGAGGCGGAAACGGGGCTCCTCTGGATGTGGGCGGGACCCTCGTGATTCCTCTCGAGTGGAGACGGCTAGGTCGGGGAACTTCTGGATTTGCACCAAGGGTGTGAAGGACCCTTTCGAAGTTCCAGAGGTGAGGTGTGATCAGCCTCGAGACGCCTCAGCGGAAATGGGCCTCATCTCGCCTGGAGGGGAGAACCGCCTGGATTTTCTCGAGTTGCGGCAGGTCTTCTCGAGTTACGACGGGGACCTCAGGGACCCGCTCTGGTGGCCTCAGGAAAGGCCAGTCCCCATGCGAGTTGCTAGGGGACCTCTCGGGATTCCTCTCCCGTCCATGCCGGGGCCTCAGTCCTTGTGTGGAGTCGGGGCCGGAACCTGAGGATTCCTCTCCAGTGTTGCCATGGATCTTGGGGTGCTTCTGAGTCTCCCCAGGGGAGTCAGGCCTCGTCTCGAGTGGGGGCATGCACGTGCGCTTTCCTCCCGAGCTGCAGCAGTAGTGTCACGCTTCCTGTCACGTGGATCAAGGGATCTGTGGCTTTCAAGCGAGGCTGTCCCTCGAGGCTTTCCCACGAGGCTTTCCCACAGGGCTGTGCCACGTGCCACCTTGGTGTGAGTCGATCCTCGGCGTGAAAGACGAGCCGGTGAAGGGAAAAGAGGTTCCTCTGGAAGGGACTGAGACATCTGGGGGACTCTTGGAATGGTGGCACGACCCTGGAGTTCCTCTCGCCGTTCCTGTTGAGAGGGCCTCCTTTTGAGATGCGACGGGAACGCCGGGAAATCTTTCCCGACGAAGCAGGGAAAGGATCCCTCATCTCGAGCTACGAGGCGGAAACGGGGCTCCTCTGGATGTGGGCGGGACCCTCGTGATTCCTCTCGAGTGGAGACGGCTAGGTCGGGGAACTTCTGGATTTGCACCAAGGGTGTGAAGGACCCTTTCGAAGTTCCAGAGGTGAGGTGTGATCAGCCTCGAGACGCCTCAGCGGAAATGGGCCTCATCTCGCCTGGAGGGGAGAACCGCCTGGATTTTCTCGAGTTGCGGCAGGTCTTCTCGAGTTACGACGGGGACCTCAGGGACCCGCTCTGGTGGCCTCAGGAAAGGCCAGTCCCCATGCGAGTTGCTAGGGGACCTCTCGGGATTCCTCTCCCGTCCATGCCGGGGCCTCAGTCCTTGTGTGGAGTCGGGGCCGGAACCTGAGGATTCCTCTCCAGTGTTGCCATGGATCTTGGGGTGCTTCTGAGTCTCCCCAGGGGAGTCAGGCCTCGTCTCGAGTGGGGGCATGCACGTGCGCTTTCCTCCCGAGCTGCAGCAGTAGTGTCACGCTTCCTGTCACGTGGATCAAGGGATCTGTGGCTTTCCCTCGAGGCTGTCCCTCGAGGCTTTCCCACGAGGCTTTCCCACAGGGCTGTGCCACGTGCCACCTTGGTGTGAGTCGATCCTCGGCGTGAAAGACGAGCCGGTGAAGGGAAAAGAGGTTCCTCTGGAATGGACTGAGACATCTGGGGGACTCTTGCAATGGTGGCACGACCCTGGAGTTCCTCTCGCCGTTCCTGTTGAGAGGGCCTCCTCTTGAGATGCGACGGGAACGCCGGGAACTCTTTCCCGACGAAGCAGGGAAAGGATCCCTCATCTCGAGCTACGAGGCGGAAACGGGGCTCCTCTGGATGTGGGCGGGACCCTCGTGATTCCTCTCGAGTGGAGACGGGTATGTCAGGGAACTTCTGGATTTGCACCAAGGGTGTGAAGGACCCTTTCGAAGTTCCAGAGGTGAGGTGTGATCAGCCTCGAGACGCCTCAGCGGAAATGGGCCTCATCTCGCCTGGAGGGGAGAACCTCCTGGATTTTCTCGAGTTGCGGCAGGTCTTCTCGAGTTACGACGGGGACCTCAGGGACCCGCTCTGGTGGCCTCAGGAAAGGCCAGTCCCCATGCGAGTTGCTAGGGGACCTCTCGGGATTCCTCTCCCGTCCATGCCGGGGCCTCAGTCCTTGTGTGGAGTCGGGGCCGGAACCTGAGGATTCCTCTCCAGTGTTGCCATGGATCTTGGGGTGCTTCTGAGTCTCCCCAGTGGAGTCAGGCCTCGTCTCGAGTGGGGGCATGCACGTGCGCTTTCCTCCCGAGCTGCAGCAGTAGTGTCACGCTTCCTGTCACGTGGATCAAGGGATCTGTGGCTTTCCCTCGAGGCTGTCCCTCGAGGCTTTCCCACGAGGCTTTCCCACAGGGCTGTGCCACGTGCCACCTTGGTGTGAGTCGATCCTCGGCGTGAAAGACGAGCCGGTGAAGGGAAAAGAGGTTCCTCTGGAATGGACTGAGACATCTAGGGGACTCTTGGAATGGTGGCACGACCCTGGAGTTCCTCTCGCCGTTCCTGTTGAGAGGGCCTCCTCTTGAGATGCGACGGGAACGCCGGGAACTCTTTCCCGACGAAGCAGGGAAAGGATCCCTCATCTCGAGCTACGAGGCGGAAACGGGGCTCCTCTGGATGTGGGCGGGACCCCCGTGATTCCTCTCGAGTGGAGACGGCTAGGTCGGGAACTTCTGGATTTGCACCAAGGGTGTGAAGGACCCTTTCGAAGTTCCAGAGGTGAGGTGTGATCAGCCTCGAGACGCCTCAGCGCAAATGGGCCTCATCTCGCCTGGAGGGGAGAACCGCCTGGATTTTCTCGAGTTGCGGCAGGTCTTCTCGAGTTACGACGGGGACCTCAGGGACCCGCTCTGGTGGCCTCAGGAAAGGCCAGTCCCCAGGCGAGTTGCTAGGGGACCTCTCGGGATTCCTCTCCCGTCCATGCCGGGGCCTCAGTCCTTGTGTGGAGTCGGGGCCGGAACCTGGGGATTCCTCTCCAGTGTTGCCATGGATCTTGGGGTGCTTCTGAGTCTCCCCAGGGGAGTCAGGCCTCGTCTCGAGTGGGGGCTTACACGTGCGCTTTCCTCCCGAGCTGCAGCAGTAGTGTCACGCTTCCTGTCACGTGGATCAAGGGATCTGTGGCTTTCCCTCGAGGCTGTCCCTCGAGGCTTTCCCACGAGGCTTTCCCACAGGGCTGTGCCACGTGCCACCTTGGTGTGAGTCGATCCTCGGCGTGAAAGACGAGCCGGTGAAGGGAAAAGAGGTTCCTCTGGAATGGACTGAGACATCTGGGGGACTCTTGGAATGGTGGCACGACCCTGGAGTTCCTCTCGCCGTTCCTGTTGAGAGGGCCTCCTCTTGAGATGCGACGGGAACGCCGGGAACTCTTTCCCGATGAAGCAGGGAAAGGATCCCTCATCTCGAGCTACGAGGCGGAAACGGGGCTCCTCTGGATGTGGGCGGGACCCTCGTGATTCCTCTCGAGTGGAGAAGGCTAGGTCGGGGAACTTCTGGATTTGCACCAAGGGTGTGAAGGACCCTTTCGAAGTTCCAGAGGTGAGGTGTGATCAGCCTCGAGACGCCTCAGCGGAAATGGGCCTCATCTCGCCTGGAGGGGAGAACCTCCTGGATTTTCTCGAGTTGCGGCAGGTCTTCTCGAGTTACGAAGGGGACCACAGGGACCCGCTCTGGGGGCCTCAGGAAAGGCCAGTCCCCATGCGAGTTGCTAGGGGACCTCTCGGGATTCCTCTCCCGTCCATGCCGGGGCCTCAGTCCTTGTGTGGAGTCGGGGCCGGAACCTGAGGATTCCTCTACAGTGTTGCCATGGATCTTGGGGTGCTTCTGAGTCTCCCCAGGGGAGTCAGGGCTCGTCTCGAGTGGGGGCATGCACGTGCGCTTTCCTCCCGAGCTGCAGCAGTAGTGTCACGCTTCCTGTCACGTGGATCAAGGGATCTGTGGCTTTCCCTCGAGGCTGTCACTCGAGGCTTTCCCACGAGGCTTTCCCACAGGGCTGTGCCCCGTGCCACCTTGGTGTGAGTCGATCCTCGGCGTGAAAGACGAGCCGGTGAAGGGAAAAGAGGTTCCTCTGGAAGGGACTGAGACATCTGGGGGACTCTTGGAATGGTGGCACGACCCTGGAGTTCCTCTCGCCGTTCCTGTTGAGAGGGCCTCCCCTTGAGATGCGACGGGAACGCCGGGAACTCTTTCCCGACGAAGCAGGGAAAGGATCCCTCATCTCGAGCTACAAGGCGGAAACGGGGCTCCTCTGGATGTGGGCGGGACCCTCGTGATTCCTCTCGAGTGGAGACGGCTAGGTCGGGGAACTTCTGGATTTGCACCAAGGGTGTGAAGGACCCTTTCGAAGTTCCAGAGGTGAGGTGTGATCAGCCTCGAGATGCCTCAGCGGAAATGGGCCTCATCTCGCCTGGAGGGGAGAACCTCCTGGATTTTCTCGAGTTGCGGCAGGTCTTCTCGAGTTACGACGGGGACCTCAGGGACCCGCTCTGGTGGCCTCAGGAAAGGCCAGTCCCCATGCGAGTTGCTAGGGGACCTCTCGGGATTCCTCTCCCGTCCATGCCGGGGCCTCAGTCCTTGTGTGGAGTCGGGGCCGGAACCTGAGGATTCCTCTCCAGTGTTGCCATGGATCTTGGGGTGCTTCTGAGTCTCCCCAGGGGAGTCAGGCCTCGTCTCGAGTGGGGGCATGCACGTGCGCTTTCCTCCCGAGCTGCAGCAGTAGTGTCACGCTTCCTGTCACGTGGATCAAGGGATCTGTGGCTTTCCCTCGAGGCTGTCCCTCGAGGCTTTCCCACGAGGCTTTCCCACAGGGCTGTGCCACGTGCCACTTTGGTGTGAGTTGATCCTCGGCGTGAAAGACGAGCCGGTGAAGGGAAAAGAGGTTCCTCTGGAAGGGACTGAGATATCTGGGGGACTCTTGCAATGGTGGCAAGACCCTGCAGTTCCTCTCGCCGTTCCTGTTGAGAGGGCCTCCTCTTGAGATGCGACGGGAACGCCGGGAACTCTATCCCGACGAAGCAGGGAAAGGATCCCTCATCTCGAGCGACGAGGCTGAAAAGGGGCTCCTCTGGATGTGGGCGGGACCCTCGTGATTCCTCTCGAGTGGAGACGGCTAGGTCGGGGAACTTCTTGATTTGCACCAAGGGTGTGAAGGACCCTTTCGAAGTTCCAGAGGTGAGGTGTGATCAGCCTCGAGACGCCTCAGCGGAAATGGGCCTCATCTCGCCTGGAGGGGAGAACCTCCTGGATTTCCTCGAGTTGCGGCAGGTCTTCTCGAGTTACGACGGGGACCTCAGGGACCCGCTCTGGTGGCCTCAGGAAAGGCCAGTCCCCATGCGAGTTGCTAGGGGACCTCTCGGGATTCCTCTCCCGTCCATGCCGGGGCCTCAGTCCTTGTGTGGAGTCGGGGCCGGAACCTGAGGATTCCTCTCCAGTGTTGCCATGGATCTTGGGGTGCTTCTGAGTCTCCCCAGGGGAGTCAGGCCTCGTCTCGAGTGGGGGCATGCACGTGCGCTTTCCTCCCGAGCTGCAGCAGTAGTGTCACGCTTCCTGTCACGTGGATCAAGGGATCTGTGGCTTTCCCTCGAGGCTGTCCCTCGAGGCTTTCCCACGAGGCTTTCCCACAGGGCTGTGCCACGTGCCACCTTGGTGTGAGTCGATCCTCGGCGTGAAAGACGAGCCGGTGAAGGGAAAAGAGGTTCCTCTGGAATGGACTGAGACATCTGGGGGACTCTTGGAATGGTGGCACGACCCTGGAGTTCCTCTCGCCGTTCCTGTTGAGAGGGCCTCCTCTTGAGATGCGACGGGAACGCCGGGAACTCTTTCCCGACGAAGCAGGGAAAGGATCCCTCATCTCGAGCTACGAGGCGAGGGAAACGGGGCTCCTCTGGATGTGGGCGGGACCCTCGTGGTTCCTCTCGAGTGGAGACGGCTAGGTCGGGGAACTTCTGGATTTGCACCAAGGGTGTGAAGGACCCTTTCGAAGTTCCAGAGGTGAGGTGTGATCAGCCTCGAGACGCCTCAGCGCAAATGGGCCTCATCTCGCCTGGAGGGGAGAACCTCCTGGATTTTCTCGAGTTGCGGCAGGTCTTCTCGAGTTACGACGGGGACCTCAGGGACCCGCTCTGGTGGCCTGAGGAAAGGCCAGTCCCCATGCGAGTTGCTAGGGGACCTCTCGGGATTCCTCTCCCGTCCATGCCGGGGCCTCAGTCCTTGTGTGGAGTCGGGGCCGGAACCTGAGGATTCCTCTCCAGTGTTGCCATGGATCTTGGGGTGCTTCTGAGTCTCCCCAGTGGAGTCAGGCCTCGTCTCCAGTGGGGGCATGCACGTGCGCTTTCCTCCCGAGCTGCAGCAGTAGTGTCACGCTTCCTGTCACGTGGATCAAGGGATCTGTGGCTTTCCCTCGAGGCTGTCCCTCGAGGCTTTCCCACGAGGCTTTCCCACAGGGCTGTGCCACGTGCCACCTTGGTGTGAGTCGATCCTCGGCGTGAAAGACGAGCCGGTGAAGGGAAAATAGGTTCCTCTGGAATGGACTGAGACATCTGGGGGACTCTTGGAATGGTGGCACGACCCTGGAGTTCCTCTCGCCGTTCCTGTTGAGAGGGCCTCCTCTTGAGATGCGACGGGAACGCCGGGAACTCTTTCCCGACGAAGCAGGGAAAGGATCCCTCATCTCGAGCTACGAGGCGGAAACGGGGCTCCTCTGGATGTGGGCGGGCCCCTCGTGATTCCTCTCGAGTGGAGACGGCTAGGTCGGGAACTTCGTTG